>NW_006297573.1:2416885-2437212 GCF_000327345.1 Myotis davidii
GCGGGGAGCTTAGACCCTCTTACTGGGCTTTTAACGATTTCTGCAGAGAGAGCCAAGGGTGGACTCCTCAGAAAACACTAAAGATAGAGATATCGAGAACTCTATTAGTCTTTGCCTCTTGAGTCAGAAAACTTTTTCTTATAGGGCTAGAGAGCTTGAGGCTTGCTGGTCAGATAGTCTCTATCATCACGACTCAATTCTTTAAAAGTAGCGGAGATGATAGATTAAATGAATGGATGTGCCTGCGTTCCCATAGAACTTTGTTTACAAAAAAAGAGAGAGCTGGCCTGTGATTTCTGCTCTAGAGCCTTGGGTAGATAACATAACCAAATGGTCATAGTCTGGGCCTGTAGCAATTGGATGGCCCCAAATTATGAGGACAGCCCCAACTTAATGATCATTTCCAGAGTAAGTGTTCAGATTTCTGTTTCTGAAGACATGGTCATCATTTCTATGTTGTTGGGTGTACCTGTGAGATTTTGTTACGGCAGGCCGAGGAGACTAATACAGACGGTGATATGTGCCCTGGAGAGAAATGAAGCTGGGTAGTGCTGAGAAAGGGTTTGCAACTTTAAACTGAGTGGTCACTGTAGGTCCCATGGAGGTGGCGGCTGGTAAAGCTCACAGGAGGTGAAGGAGGGAGGCAGGCAAATATGAAGCAGAGTTGCAGGCAGGGAGAACAGCTGGTACCCTGGGAGCATGCTGTTCAAGGCACAGCAAGGACACCATGACGTTTGGAACAAAATGTACGTGGAGGGTGAGGAGGAGAACATGCAGGGACTGTCAATCCTAGCAAGAATTTTTGCTTTCACTCAATAAAACAGTCATTGCAAGGTTTTGAACTGAGCAGTGCCATGATCTAACTGATGTTTTAGTGTGTTTCTCTGGCTACTGGGTGGAGAAAAGATGAGTGGTTTGGCGTAGTGGATAGAGCATCAGCCTGCGGACTAAAGGGTCCTGGGTTCGATTCCGATCAAGGGCACATGCCCGGGTTGAGGGCTTGATCCCCAGTAGGGGGCGTGCAGGAGGCAGCGGATCAATGATTCTCTCTCATCATTGATGTTTCTATCTCTCTCTCCCTCTCCCTTCCTTTCTGAAATCAATAAAAATAAACGAAATAAAAAAGATGAGTAGGAAAGGCAAGATTGGATGCAGGAAGGCCAGTTAAGAGAAGGTGCTGGCGTGTTTGGGAGGTTGGTGGTTACTGGTGAAGGTAAGGAGAAGCCAACTTCTTACTTTCATTGTCTGAAGCAAAATGCTGGTGCATCAGTCCCTTCATCAGCAGAGCTCAACCAAAACCCTTTTTGTTTGTAGTGAGTGAAGTGAAAAGAGTGCTAGACTTGAAGCCGGGAGACTAGGTCCTGGTCTGGACTCTACCAGGTTAGCGGGCAGAAAGGGGGCAAAACAGTTACCCTCTGGGTTTCAGACCTCGTCCTCTCTAAATCTAAAATTACAATCTCATTACACTGCCAGGGGAAGTGGATTTAGGAAAATGAACAGTTAGATTATTGTTCACTTTAAGCTTGATGTTGTTTGCAAGAGAAAAAAAAATCAGGAAATTACCGAGCTGAGCCTTCAGAAAAATTAAAAAAAAAAATACACACACACACACACAACAATTACAGGCAAGCTATCATTGAGAGAGAAAAAAGAGACATGTTTAATCTTTAGGCAGCCTGGGGTCTAAGAAGACTGAAGGATGTGCATCAATTAATTTACCCAGTGCAGAAGGGCAAAACAGAACTCAAATCCAACTCAGACAAGATCCTATTCCTTAGGGAGTGCCTTTATAGTTTTAGAGGCAGTCCAGTCACTCTCTCTCCATGTACCCACATGTCGAGTCCAATGTGCTATGACAAGGCATTGCCCTTAAATAAAAGGATTAAGGAGTATTGTTTGCCGTCTACACCTGGAAACCTATGGGAGGAGGTTAGTAGGAGCCAAATAAGGCCTCCTTCAACATTCTTGTAAGACAGGTTGGGACTTGGTGACAACTGCTTCCAGCCCCATCAGGCAGTTTGTCCAAGAAAAAAGCACGTACTAACAAACATCACTGTTAGTAACAGAGTCACAATTTTTAACTCTTGGGGACAGTGCAAGGGGTTAGCAGTTTTGGACAGCCCGTTGCCTACCAGGTGCCCACATACGTTAGCTCGTTTATTTGTTCCTCACATGACCTTGGGAGATAAATATCATTATGCCCGTTTTTGAGAGAAAGGAACTAAGCCTGACTTGCCTAAGGACACATGGCTAGTATGCGCAGAGCTGGGATTTCAGCCCACGGTGCAGCCAGACAAATGCGGTTTGTCTCAGGGCTGGGCTCTGGTGGTTACATCTACTGTTCACTGAACCCAGAATCAAACGTCAGTCCATCACATTATTCAGGTTCTGATTGTTTTCAGTCTAAGAACTAATCTCATCTGTGTGCTGGGGAATTTCAGAGCACCAAACATTTCAGAAATGACGCCAGGCTGGATGGATCTGCAAAATAGGTGACAAGACCGTAGAGAGGGGTTAGAAGGTGGTAGTGGCCTCTGTAGTCTGGCTCGTCCATATTCAAATCTTGAGTCCACAGCTTAGTATGCAGGGGACCTAACCTCTCTGAGCCTCAGTTTCTTCATGTGTAAAGCAGGAACAAAAAGTGTGTCTACCTTATTAACTTCTGTGTATGTTAAATATAGAAACTCATATGAACCACTAAGAACAGTTCCTAGCACACAGTAAATGCTCAGTAAATGTTATGTAGTATTATTGTTTGCCTAGAAAAGAAATCTTTGAGGTTGTTGATGGGTGGGTTTAATGTCAGAGTTCTGGGATAGACATGAAACACATGCAAACTTATTATCTATATACACATATATATTTTTTTTTTCAGAGAAAAAGGGAAAAGGAGAGAGAGATAGAAACATCAATGATGAGAGAAAATCATTGATTGGTTGCCTCTTGCATGCCTCCCAATGGAGACAGAGCCCACAATCCGGACATGTGCCCTGACCAAGAATTGAACCATGACCTCCTGGTTCATAGGTAAATGTTCCACCACTGAGACATACTGGCCAGTCTGGATTTCTTTATTTCTCTTTTGGGGGGCAAACATCTCATGCTTTTTAAATGTTTATACCAATTCAGGGGGGAGAGCCACAGGCAACTAATCAAATATCGACAACTAATTAAATATTGGAATTCATAGGCCAACAAGTTTTTTTTTAAATCTCTGGTCTAGGTTAGCTCCCTGGTTTGAAATTTTGAGATTACTCGGAAAAGAATAAAAGTTAGAGGAATGGAAATATCCTCAAGGGGAAAAAATTCTTTTAGGAATGTTTTGTGATTTGGAGCCAAGAGCCTATTATCCAGGCTTATAGGTTTAGACAGTCCCAGAAAACTGCCTACAGAGAAAGGTTTTCCTTTCAATTAATTCATCAGTGCAAAACCACTGGAAACCACATGGTAAAGGATGACCTCGAGCTTGAAGAAGATAGCTGGTCTCCCATAGTTCCCAACTCTGAAAGCAGAATGGATTTTGGAGCAACTGACCTAGGGCTGCCTATGGAGGCCTGTTGCCATTTAAAATTAGATCATCCAAAGTGGAACACTGCTGACTTTCATTTTATAAGGGGTAAATATTGTTCTTTGTGTCTATATTAGAATAGACTAGGTTATCTGCAGTGACAAATGAATGGGTAATGCTGAAGCATGTTCTACATTGTCTCCCAGAATTCTCCAAAGATAGTGAGTGCCAGTTGCCCACAGTAGTGACTGGCTTCATCATGTACTCTTTCTTAGCATCCTTCCTTTCCCTGTCTCATTTTCCCATGCCTCTAACAGCACTTCCTCAGATTACCTCCCACAAATGACTTGCACACAAATCTTTGTCTCTAGATCTGCTTATAAGGAACCCAAATGAAGATAGCTATCTTCCATTTATCTCCATGGGATCATCTTATGTTTGTCACATTATCCGTGAATATCTAGAAGTGTACCTATGCTGCACTAAATGGTTTTATGTGCAAAAATATTTTCAGGAATATGACTAAGTTGACCCAACCATTTTCTATATATTCCGACTGCCTTATCCATAGGTGGCTGCTGATGTGCAATGATTCCTTTTGTTGGGCATTAAATTAATTTCAAAGTAGAAAGAGGCATGAAAAGGTGTTGTCACACTTCATATACACAGAAATTAGGACTACTAAAGACTTAATTTCTCTATAACTTTTTTGTAGTGGGTAAGATGCTTGTATAAATTATGATTAAAACTGCCTTACTCTTAAAAGAATAATAATAACAATAAGGGAATGGAGGGAGAATTTATTGATTTACATAACTAGGAAGCCCAGGAGTAGATTTTACCTTATTTAAGCATGACCAAATTCAAGAGTTTAATTATTTTTGCCAGACTCTTCTCTCTTTCCAAATAACTTAGATTGCTACATTGATGGCCCCCAATGAACCAAGGCTCCAGTACCTATGGCCTTGTAGAGACCCTGGTCTTGACCAGGAGAATTGCTTTGACCAATGGAATATCAGCAAGCAGAGGATTGAGAAAACACTGGGACTTGTCCTCTTGGTATTCTACCATCACCCTGGGAAGAAACCTAATCTAGTCGCTGAAGAAGAAAGACCTCCTTAAAGTGAGGTGCTCAGCAGTCCTACCTGACTGACCAAAAACAGAGTAGGGACCTTGTCTTAAACTTTCCTATCAATCCTAGACCACCTAGAGAGACGTGGGATAGATGTTCAATAAATACCTGCTGACAAATTGATTGATTGAACTTAGAAGGAAATCTCTTTAAAAACCCGGCATAATCCAGAACTACTCCATAATGGGGAGATGAAGAAGGAAGGTTCATTGTTTAGAATAGATGTGTGTCGGGCCACATGGTTCTCAATGTTCATCACTATCAAGTGAACTTTCTTTGCATTATCCTTCTTAAAGCTTCAGATTGCTAAAATGAACATTTGGTGTTAATCAAATAAGCAACTTTATAAGTAACTATATCCAAATTTAACCATTTACAGATAAATGAGTATTCAGACTGGAGAAACCTCAAAATGGGGTAGAATGAGCACTTGAAGAGGGTGCTTATGCTAAGTGAATAATAAGTTGATAGATGTCATAGAAACATGGAGTCTGTATCTCCCTCTTTTACTCCACAAATAGTCAAGCACCTACAATGTGCTAGCCACTTTTAGTCCTGGAAAAGAGAGCAGTCATATCGTAGCTCACCAACAAATGAAAAAACCAAGACTGAGAGAGAGATGTGACCTACCCAAGGCATCACCCCAGGACTAGAACTCTGTTCTCTTCTTTCCTGGGCTAGTGTGTTATCTTAGGATCCCTAAACACCAGACCAGCTTTGTCTCTAGTTGTGTGATCTTAATTCAGTCATTCATCCTCCCTAGCCTCATTGTCTGTATAATGATGGGAATGGGCCAGATGAGGCCTAATACCCTTTCTAGGTTCAATCTCTATATAACCCTACCTATTTTCTGAAGTAAAATTACTATAAATGTGTTTGGAAGTTTAAGCTTTTAAGTGGGATAGATGCCAGACCCGGAGGAGTAGCCTTTGTATATGTGTAGTCCCAATTTAACCCACAATAATAAAAAGGAATTTTTCTGTAGGCTGGATTAGATGGCCTTGAGGTGAAGAAGGGGGCTTTTAGCATGAAATCCCCTAGTTGAGAATCTCTCTCATTACAACCTAACTTGAAAAATAGTCCATTCTGAGTGTGCGGAAGGAAGAAAGGGCACATTTTTAGTATGATGATAAAAAAAATTACATAACATAAAATTACCATTTTAAACATTTTTAATGTACAGTTCTGTAGTGTTAGATATATTCACATTATTGTGAAACAGATCTCTAAAATATTTTCATCTAGCAAATCTGAAACTCTATACCCATTAAACAATAATTCTCCTTTGCCCATTGCCCCTATGTGGTAACCACCATTCTACCTTCTGTTTCTATGAATGTGACTACTTTAGATACCGCATACAAGTGGAATAATGTAGTATTTGTCTTTTTGTGACTGATTTGTTTCACTTAGCATAATGTTCTAAAGGTTCCTCTATGTTGTAGCATATGATAGGATTTCCTTTTTTTAGGTCGAATAATATTCCATTGTATGCATATACTGTATTTTCTTTAGCCATTCATCTGTTGATGGACATTTAATTAATTATACCTGTTGACTATTGTGAATGGTACTTCTATGGACATGAGTGTACAAATATCAATTTATGAACCTGCTTTTAATTATTTTGGGTATATACTCTTCAGAAGCAGGATTGCTGGATTCATATGGTAATTCTTTCTTTATTTGTTAAGGAACTGTCATGTTGTTTTATATATCATTTGCACCATTTTACAATCCTACCCACAGTTCACAAGAGTTCCAATTTCTCTACACTCTTTAAACAGTAGTCATTCTAATGGGCATGAGGTAATATCGCATTGTGGTTTTAATTTGAATTTGTCTGATTAGTGATTGAGCATCTTTTTGTTTCTTAATACTCTCCCAAGGATATTTTTTCCATTGATTTCTTAGAAGGAAGGTGGAGAAACATCCACGTGAGAGAGATGCATTAATTGGTTGCCTCCTGAGCTCCGACTGGGGCCAGGAGCAAACCTGCAACCCAGGTATATGCCCTCAACTGGGAATCAAACCCAAGACCCCTCCTTGCAGCCAGAACAGTGATTGAACATCTCTTCATATGCTTATTGGCCATTTGTATATCATCTTTGGAAAAATATCTATTCAAGTCCTTTTCCCATTTTTTTAGCAGGGTTAATTGATATTTTTATTGTTGTTGAATTATAGGAACTCTTTATGTATTCTGGACATTAACCCCTTATCAGATATATGACCTGTGAATATTTTCTCCCATTCTGCAGATTGCCTTTTTTACTCTGTTGATTGTGTCCTTTGTTGCACAAAACTTTTTAAGTTTGATGTAGTATCATTTGTTTGATTTTTCTTTTGTTACCTGTGCTTTTGGTGTCATATCTAAGAAATCATTGCCAACCCCAATATTGTTAAGCTTTCCCCTAGGTTTTCTTTTAGGAGTTTTATAGTTTGGGGTCTTATGTCTAGTCTTTAATCCATTGTAAGTTCGTTTTTGTCTATGATAGACGATAACAGTGTGTCCCTGTCTTGGGTTCCATTACAAATCTTCCTCACATTCACTGACAATGAACAGTGTCATGACAAAATTCCTTATTCCTAGTCTCTAGCTTTCTTCTTTGGCCACGGCAGGAGTTAAAGGGGTGGCGAGGAGAAAGCTAAGCTTTCTTCATTACATGTGTATCTAGCGAGAGGAAACCTTGTAGTAGCTGGGTGGATTGGGTGGGGCGAGCTGTACTAGAAAGCTTTCCCAAGACTTTGCTCATATAATTCCACTTATATCATGTTCTTATAACCTCTCTAAAAGTCCAAATTCCTCACTGACATTTCTCAGTTTGGCTCTGTGCTGGTTATTTACCTGTCATCATTCAGCCCACACCTGGTTTTTCTCCATTCTGCTCTGCAATTCTGCACTGAGGGTCTGCAGACTACTTTCCTCAGGAGTCCTTGACAGCTGGCTTCCTGTTATCTCTGAAAGTAGGAGTCTCCAGCAGGATAGAAAGGAAGAAGATGAAGTCATTCTTCCTCCTCCCTCTCTGCTACTTGCACTCTATCTGGAGTAGCTGCTCCCTCTGGCAATCTCTACCTTCTCCATGGTAGCAGCATCAGCCATGGTCCATGTCTCTCCCTTGCCTGCTGGTGACTTTCTGGCAACCTTTGACATTCTGTGGCTTGAAGAAGCATCACCTCCTGATCTCTGTATTCACCTTCACCTGGTGTGCTGTCTCTGTGTCCCAATGTCCCCCTTTTATAAGAACACCAGTCATACTGGAGTCAGGTCCACCCTAATGACCTCATTTAACTTGATGAGCCCTGTAAAGGACCTAACACTAAAACAGGTCACATTTCCAAGTATTGGATAGTAGCACTTCAACATGTGAATTGGGAGAGGGGACACAATTCAAGCCATAATTCCATGTATATAAAACCTTTGGAAAATGGAAATAGAGGTGATCTGAAATTGACTGAAGAATTTGCCAAGAGACTAAGTTAAAACTGGCAGAACTGAGTTACTTTTAGTATCTAACAGGCTTTAACCTGGGTCCCATGAGCCACACCTTCTGGTATTCATGCCTTTGTGTAATGTCCACCACTTGAGTGTAGGTGGGATCTTTTTGCCTTGCTTGTAACTCATAGAATACAGCAAAGGCAGTGGGATATCACTCTCACAATTATGTTATCTATAATAATAAAAGGGTAATATGCTAATTAGACCAGACATCTTCTGGACATCTTTCCTGATGAAGCTGGGGCTGGAGGGAAGCCAGCCGGGGTCCCAGGTGCCTGCCGGCAGCCAGAGGAAGGAGGCCCAGGTCCTGGATGCCAGAGGGAAGCCCATGCTGGCAGCCGGGGGAAGGAAGGCCCACTCTTGCACAAATTTTCGTGCATCGGGCCTCTAGTTTATACTATAAGACACTGTCTCGCTGGTAGACTCACTATTTCTCCTTTGCTGGCTGAAGAAGTAATCTGCCATGTTATACGAAAGCTTATGGAGAGGGTCACGTGGCAAGAAATTGTGGGTGAGTTCTCTGAGCTGAGCATGACAGCTGGCAACAAGCTGGTGTTCTCAGACTTAACAACCAGAAGGAAGGGAATCCTGCCAACAACCAGAGTAAGCTAGGAAGTGGATCCATCACCAATTGAGCCTCCAGATGAGAACCAAACCCTGGCCAGGATCTTGGCTGCAGCCTGGCTGAGGACTTAGCTAAACTGTGCCCAGACTTCTGACCCACAGAGACTATGAGATATAATGGTGTAGTGTTGTAAGCTGCTAAATTTGTGGTAATTGTTTACATTGTAATAAAAAACATACACCTTGAATTGGTAATATTGAGAGTTTTATCATTAGATGAAAGCATTTGTGGGACAGGAGGTAGGGAAGACTGAGGACCTAGTTACTTTCAGTCTTAGAAAATAATGAGAGTTTGCTCCTGTAAATACTTAATGACAATCATATTTGCTTTCAGGCATTTGATAGTTTTTTGCTCCTGGGTTTAATTACTCAAAAAAAGTATCCAAGTTCTATGGCCTGGTAGTTGGTAATTTTGCTCTGATGGGAGTTTTAATCATGAGTGCTTTGAAGATGATGTAAGACCAAAATGGCTTATTGGTGAGTAAGCATAGCGAAATGGTGGCTCCCACATTTCTCTTTAGGAGGAACTTAGGGGCTGCAATCTATTAGAGGGCTTGCCTGGCCAATATTACATTCACTTTGATCCAGAAAAAAAGCAACATTTCCTAAAGATACATTTATTCACTCTTTATATGAGAATCAGAGAATGCCAATTGTTCATGCAAAAAAAATCCCACTATAGTTTTTGTTACTAACTCATGTTTTGGAAGGGGGCTTTTGGGAAGGAAGGGGGAGAGTTTATTTCTTACTGCTATTACTGCCTGCAGACCACCCAGAATCTAGAGTTCAATGTGGCTTTGTTGTTCTCTTCTCATTATCAAGTATACAGTAACTCCAGTAATGTAACAAAATGTTCTTTGTGAGTAGAAAGCCAACTGATAGTACCAGTGATGGCAATAAAGAGAAACTAAAGAAATCTAAGTAGAGGTATTTGCATTTTAAAAAACAGCAACTGTTTTAGGATATGTCCCTTGTGAAGGTCAAGAATCTACCCTAAAATGTGCTGATTATAGAAAATTTGGCAAAGAAATACACTAAAGGGAAGAGGTACACCCATAATCCTATCATCCCCAAATAACACAATTACAGTTTTGCAAATGTATTTCCAGTCTTTTTTGTATGTGTTTCAAATATAATTGAGATAATAGCATTCTACTCTTTCTTCTAACATACCAAAGATATGTTCCCATATCAATAAAAACACTTCCAACAAATATGTTTTTAAAAATTACATTAAAGTAACATAATTTGTAACATAATATACTTAATATCTCCTAATTAGCTACTTTTCCCCAGTTTGATTACTATTATAAATTACACTGTAATGAACAATTTATAAATAAACTAGAGACCTGATGCACAAAATTAGTGCAAGGGGCTCGGCCCTCCCAGCCCCGGCTTTCCCGGAATGTTGTCCAGAAGGTCGTTTGGAAGGTCGTTCAGCAGTCAGGTCTAATTAGCATATTACATTTTTATTATTATAGATTTTTAAACTAAAATTTCAGTCTTAAGGATATACAAATATATGGACATATGGATACATACATGTAGATAGGTATGTATTTATATGTGTATATATGTGTGTATATATATATACAGGGCAGGCAAAATAGGTTTATAGTTGTATGGAAAATAACAAAATAATAATATAAGAATAAACTCTGTTTCATGACTCTAAAACTGTAAACCTACCTTTGCCCCACCCATATCTATAAAACTAGAAGTGGAACTACTGAATCAAAAGGTTGCAAACCCTTTTAAAATTTGTTCATTCGTGTTACCAAATGCTTTCCAGAAAGGCTGGTCTAATTTGTACCCTTACCAGCCTTGTCAGACACTCGCCTTCTCACCTCAGCTTTGCCAGCCAGCATTGTACATTATCATATTTAATAATGTGACCTTAGTGATTATATGAGAGAAGGATCTAATTCACTTTGATCCACATCCCCTTTGTAATGTCTTAAGAACTATTTGTTGAATCAGCTTTCCCTTCACCACGGAATTACTTTACCTACACTGTTAAATGGATATGCATGCTGGAGTCTTCTTCTGGACTCTCTGTTCCACCCATCACATTGTGGCACCTATAGCACACATCCTGATTTACTACGACTTCATAATATGTTTCAGTATCTGGCAGAGCGCGTCTATGTCATTTAGTCTTTTCTGTGTAGTTCTCAGATAATTTCACCTCCTAAGAATAGTACTTTAGGTTTTAACCTCTGCTATGGCACCCACAATATTTTACCTTTAATTATGGCTGCATATGGATCTCCCTGAAGAAAGGGAAAGCCCCCTGAAGTTGTAAACATTCTTCTTTACTTCATGTCCCCCTTTCTGTACCACAGTTATTTACACATAAAATACAATGAAGCTCTCCCAACTGCAATTGATTGGTTTCTGTCAGAACCACTCCAAACTTGGCCATCTTTTCCTCCTCTTTGAATATCCTGGATCTTGAATATCCTCTCTCTCTCTCCTCTACTTCTCTCTTCTCTCAGTCGCAGTTTAGTCACATCTGGCTATCCCTTAAGCATACCATGTGAAGAAGTGACAATTACGACTGAGGATAATCTGTGTGCCACACTGCCCTGTACACGGCCTCCCTACCCATAGGCACTATTGAAAGACAAACTAATGGATCATTATCATTATACAGGATGGAGGAAGATACAGCTAAATATTAATGAATTTTATCGGTAATTGCCCACATAAGAGACAAAATTATCATTTAAAAGAAGTGTAGCTACTAATTGGGCTCATTACTCCTCCAGGGGTGAAGGTTCCAGTGAGCAAAGGTTATGACATATTGCTCTAAACTAAAACCAACTCTACCAATCATCCATGACTCTTGGTGTCTCTAAAAATAGTACAAACATTAACTAGGGATATTTTCAAACCAAACAAGTGACCTTTTATTTGTTTAAAAAATTCATTTGGTCAAAGCAGCAATTTCTAAATCAAGCTATGCTTTAGAAACACAAGATGGACTCTGTAAGGCCAGGGCTAGCACCAGAATTCGGGGTTTTCCTTTTTTCTTTTTCCTTTTTTAATCCCCTACGTGCTCCTGGCACAGCCTTTTAGGAACTACTAGGCTAAAACATACTGTTAGTGAGACTGAATCACTGTAGTACATATGCTCACTTTTTCAGGACATAGATTGTACAGAATTCTATGCCAGGCCCTTTGGTGTTATGGGGGACCCAGAGAAGTGATTCAAAGTAACCTGATGCTCTTGTAGAAGTGATGACAAAAGTCCAGAAAGAACATCTATGTTGGAATCATTGAGCGTTCCTGTCTTCATAAACTGAACTCTTAAATCTTAGATTGGAAAGGCATGCCCAGGGCATGTGAGCAGAGGAGGGAATTTCAGATTTAGGAATAAACTGAAGGATTCCAGTAAGTACCATCCCTTCTTATTTCCTTCCACCCAGCCAGCTCATGGCAAATTATCTCCCCTACTGCCAGTATAACTGCCTAACATCTCAGACTTAAAAATTAATTCCTTTGAGTCACTCCCTAATCATTCTACTCATTCGACATAATAACTGAGCATCCGTAATTGCTAGACAGGATGCTAATCTCTGACGAGTGGGAGATGAGAGATTTCGTCTCTGCCCTTGGAGAGTTCAAGTCCAGAGTGGGATGCAGCCCTACCCATCTATGCTACAGCATGACCTATGCTACAGCATGACCTATGCTGTGAGAGAAGTTTGGGGCCCAGGAGAGAAGGTTAAGTGAAGAAGCAAAAGTCAATCAGCCCTGCTGTGAAAGTGCTCAAAACTCTGGCCGTGTTGTCAGGAAGTCAACAGGGTTGTCACCACACATAAGAACACCACAATTTGCTCGATTCTGTTGTTACTGTAGTTAGAGGGTCGAAGGTTGAGTGGGCCAGACCCCAGATGAGGGCTCTTTTGTTGTTGTTGTTGTTGTTCCTATTCTCCAAGGCTGCCTGGCTACATCCCCAAGGCCAAAGCCCTCTGACTAGGCAGATGGCTGGGCTAGGCCAATTCTCTCTTGATGAGGGCACCCAGCTGCATGAATCCAGGAGTTGGACTTGAAGAAGGGAGTGGGAATAAGTGCCAGCAGGAAGAAGTCCGTGAGGAGAACTATGGGGGCAGGGGGTTAATAGACACAGGGTCAATTATAGCAGGTCACCAGAGTGGTGGTGTGACAGGAAGGGTGAGATCACCAGGTCATCACAGAACCGCTGAACATTACAAAGGAAGGGATAGATGTCTGTCTGGTGCCAGCCTGTCCCAAATTGTTCTGAATTCTTCTTTTTTTAAAATCCTCACCCAAGGATATTTTTCTATTGATTTTTTAGAGAGAGTGGAAGAGAAAGGGAAAGACAGAGAGAAACATGAATGTGAGAGAAACACGTCAATTGGTTGCTTCCTGCATGTGCCCTGATCAGGGCCTGGGCCAGGGAGGAGCCTGCAATGGAAGTACATGCACTTGACGGGAATCAAACCTTTGATTCACAGGCCAATGCTCTGTCCACTGAGCCAAACTGACGCGGGCTGAATTCTTCTTTATTAGCCATTTTGTAGGTTTCCAGCCTCCTAAAGATATGCAAAAATTGGGCGCTCATGGAATCCATTGTCTTCTCTGGGAAGGTACCCATATACCATCTGCTGGAATACAATACTAAAGCAGCCATCTCAGACCATGCTGTTTCTCTTGGGCATCCTTATCTGCATAAACATTCCGAGCTGCCTTTTTATCTAACCCAGATGGTCTATAATAATTTCCTATGATTAGTCCTGTGTTCCTTTTATCTTTTCTTTCGATCCAAATACATTTTGTCCCACTGCCAACTTATTTATTATGTGACATTCTTTCTCCCTTCAGACACAATATCCTCCTTGACCCATGCTGGCATAATTCCCTTCGCCTGTTGTGTCTATCTCTTATATAAACTTTCCATCTCCAAATTATTCCGAGTCTGTTTCTGGTTTTAGCCTCTCCTTGGTAATCCTTGTTACATAATGTGTCTATTATATCTCTTGGTATTTGTTTTCTTTCGGTTCACTTCTTACCATGCATATGAAAGTCATTTGTAAGGGGAGCTGTTTAGAATTTGCTTTTATTTTTTTCTTTGGTTTCTTTTAGGGTTCTGCCTCCATTCTTTGAGTTCTTTTCATCTCTGACCCTCCTCCCTTCCTCAAGCCCCCTCGATTTCCCCATAACATGCTAGTTTATACCTTCCTCCCAGATGCATGCAATTTTTACCATTGTGGCTTTGTGTATTGCCGTGTGGTTTTGCAGAAAGGGTTGGCTGTCTTTCATGTAACTTTCCAGTCTCCACCATTCATTTGTTGAGCAGGAACTCCGTTCAAAATCAGTTTTATCCCAATCATTAGCATATGCCTACAGCCTGAAGGAAGTCTGATAGAGGCTAAAAAAATGTCATAAACTCACTCTATGTTTTCATGAGACTTTGGCTGTCTATAAAAAGTCCAGAACAACCAGTTAAAATGAAAATATTTTAACTCACAGCCTATTAGGTCTGTAGGGAGTCGAATAGTTTTGAACTATTTTTTCCTCATTAAATTCTTAACTCTATCTCCTCACTTCCTCACCTAAATGTCCTTGGTGGTGGTAGTGGTGCTTTGTGGGTGGAAATATGTGAGAGTTCCCATCACCTACACGTTCCCTTCACATTTACGGAAGAGCTATCAAATAAGATGTCACAGATACGCCTGTACTTCCTGTACCAGCTAATGCAGCCAACAGGGCTGAGGGGTCCTGGAAAAGGGGCAAGATAAAGCAATGAGCATGTATGACTAGAGGTCTAGCGGTAGCTCTTCAATTTCTTCAGGAAATGTAAATTTCTGTAGGGAGGGACTCTGTCTTTAGTCATCTTTATTACTCAGCCTACATGGGCCTCAGATTCCTCATTTGCAAATTGGGACAATATTGCCTCGCTGGTATGGCTCAGCAGTTGAGCGTCGACCTATATGACCAGGAGGTCACAGTTCGATTCCCAGTCAGAGCACATGCCCGGGTTGCAGGCTCAATCCCCAGTAAAGGGCATGAAGGAGACAGCCGATCAATGATTCTCTCATTATTGATGTTTCTGCCTCTCCTTACCTCTCTGAAATCAATAAAAATATATTTTAAAAAAGAAAATTGGGACAATATTAACACAGTGCCTACTCAATGGGATGCTTGTGAGGATTATTGAAAGGCTGTCTAGGAAGAAACATTCTATTAATGATGATCAAAATAACAAGATGTGACTAGGGAGAGTCACCTGGGTATCATTCAGTAAGTTTTTGTGCCAGGGAGCTCGAGAGTAATTCAATAACCTTAAAAAGAAAGTAAATTTTTTCTACCGGAGGCATTTAGTGTCTAGGACAGCCGTGGGCAAACTACGGCCCGCGGGCCGGATCCAGCCCATTTGAAATGAATAAAACTAAAAAAAAAAAAAAAGACCGTACCCTTTTATGTAATGATGTTTACTTTGAATTTATATTAGTTCACACAAAGACTCCATCCATGCTTTTGTTCCAGCCCTCCGGTCCAGTTTAAGAACCCATTGTGGCCCTCGAGTCAAAAAGTTTTCCCACCCCTGGTCTAAGAGAATATAGATGCACATAAATTAATACATATCACTGTTTACTAGTAAAGTACCTGGGGGGGAATGCTCTTCGTGCTGAGTAATGTGGCTTCCAGTTTATAGGGATCAGAAAGCACGAGAGGGGACTCTGGTTTGAATCTTCCACTGTTTAAACCCAGGATACAAATTTAGTCAACAACGTTTCCAAAAGTCTTGCTATTAAAATCCTTGAGTTTCCGAAACCGGTTTGGCTCAGTGGATGGAGCATCGGCCTGCGGACTGAAGGGTCCCCGGGTTGATTCCGGTCAAGGGCATGTACCTGGGTTACGGGCACATCCCCAGTAGGAGATGTGCAGGAGGCAGCTGATCGATGTTTCTCTCTCATTGATGTTTCTAACTCTCTATCTCTCTCCCTTCCTCTCTGTAAAAATCAATAAAATATATTAAAAAAAAATCCTTGAGCCAGTTGCATTTTCACCTTATTAAGAAACATGACATTGGGAGGGACAGAAATCTTTTGGTTTATATTATTTTGATTAGAGTCACAGATTCTGGAGTCCTATTGCTCTGATGAAAATAACAGCAAAAATGTCTACGGCTCTGTGACCTTGAGCAGGTGACCTAACTTTCCCGAGTCTCAGCTTTCTCAGTGATAAAATAAGGAAAATAACTGTACCTTCCAAATAGAGCAGTTGTGAAGATTTGTTTTTAATGCATGAAAAAACCTTATCACTATGCTTGGCACATAGTAAGTAAACACTCAGTATAAGCTTATTATTGTTATTTCAGGATGTGAGAACATTTCATTTACCCAAAGCCTCAAAAATATACACTGAAAAGAATGAAGTCAAGATGCACTCAGTTGTTGTCAACTCTTTGGCTTCTCCCACCACAGCCTAGGCCAGGGCAGTGATGGCGAACCTATGACACGCGTGTCAGAGATGCAAACTCATTTTTTTGGTTGATTTTTCTTTGTTAAATGGCATTTAAATATATAAAATAAATATCAAAATATAAATCTTTGTTTTACTATGGTTACAAAGATCAAAAAATTTCTATATGTGACACGGCACCAGAGTTAAGTTAGGGTTTTTCAGAATGCTGACACGCCGAGCTCAAAAGGTTCGCCATCACTGCCCTAGGGTCTCTGTATTTATTCCTGGTCTTCACCTTCTTCTATTGTCATTTTATCACCTCTAGTAATCTTTTATTGGTATGTAAATTATTCATGAAAAAGAGAGTCCTTATCACTTTAGACAGACAGACATTTTGGTTGTGGATAAAAGACCATTGATTCAGGTAGACAATTTGACATATTTATAATTAACTTTCACATGTTCTCTTACCTTTCCAATGGTAAACTCGTTGAAGCAGGGTCCATGTCTTATTTATATGTGCAGACCCCGAACCCTATCAACTTCTAATTATTACCTATGTCTTCAAAATATGCTAGAAAAAAAAGAAACTCAGTAGTATTAGTGATCATATATTACACATTGTTTTTAGCATTTTTTACATGTATTTCTCTTTTATTTCTCACTACAGCCCATTCAGTAGAGGACACTAACCCTCAAAAAAGATAAGTAACTTGTCCCAGATCATATTACCTATAACTGCCTAGCAGGAACATAACCCCAGGGTGACCAACGCCAAATCTTCATTATCAGAAGAAACGATGGGGGTGGGGAATTCACACACTTACCTATTCAGACAGTTTAATTTGGTTAAAACTCCATTTCTACTAGAACACGCATGCGTTTTATGAGAAATATATTTTAATGGCTCAATTATCTCTAGCATAGGCGAGCCTGTAAGTTGACAAAATTTTAACTATTTCTTTACCAATTCCATCTATGCATTTCTTTTTCTTTTTCTTTTTTTCAAATAATGGGTTCTGACTGGTTTTCCAGAACAAGAGGTGAGCTCCGTTTCAGCCTAGAGTTTGACTGGCAGTACATTAGAGTGTGTTTAACCCAACCCATAACCCATTTAATTGGAGAAGAATCCAAGTTATCTTTTATGTGACATCCCTCTCGCTTCAAACACCGTGTCTGTTTTGATCCAGCCTGGCTTCACGTTGGGGTTGGGTTTGGAAACTCTCACAAACACTTTTTACAAGCTTGTTATAAACCACGACTCTAAGAAAATCAGCCGAGTAAATTAATGTCTCAACACAAGAAAATATTCCACGATTATTAGAATATGTGAAAACAAAGACCCCCAAGAGCTATGGGAAAGAGAGTAAGGGAAACAAAGCATAGTGAATGCATTGAAGGTTGATTTACATCTGAAATGATTAATGTGTATATCTTGTGAACTTTGATTACCTTTTTTGCCAGACATTTTATGATTTTATGAAATTATATAAAACATTTCTCAACATCTGAAGTCATTCAGACATTGAGGCTAAAGGGTTACACATCAGCTGAGTAATGAGACAATCAATAAAAAAAATAACTTGTCAATGAAAGTCCTTATCATTTTACATTAAATGTCAGGAAAATCAGTGGAGAGGCTTTTTACCTCTGGTAAAAGTAAAAACACGGTCAATTTTATCTTACTTTAGAGCTTTACCTTGATCTGACTAGTCAGCATTTGAGTTGTTTTGTTTAGTACCTCGGACATTAAATTTTCTGTATTCTTCAAGTGTCTTAGCAGCACAGTACCTTTATAAATAAGTATTTTCTAAATAAGTGAGTTGAAACAGAGCTTTCCTTCAGTTAGAACTGGTTTTCTTCTTGAAGAGAGGTATTATATTTCTGATTTAATATTTTCCTTCCCAAAGCAGGGGCTTACATTATTCTATTTTTACTATCTTAACATGACCTGGGGACATAATGGGTTAGGCAAGTCCATCAGGATTTTATCTTTCAGGGACTCTGCTAACTTTGAGGAATTGAACCAAAGGACACTGAAATGAGATACATCTCTGGCAGCATAAAGGGGACCTGGTATGGAATTATTAATTAGATTCCAGAAATAAAATAACTTAGCTTCCACAGACAGACTATAAGCAGTGTCCATTAAAATCTACTACTCTGGCTCTCCTCAGTCTTGAGCCTCAGTAAAGTGGATGGAATGCAACACCTACTCTTGAAACTATAGCTCAAAATAAAAGCAAACGGACACCAGAGAAGATGGAAAGGGTGACACACAACAGGTGAAAAGAAAGGGCATAATAAATGAAAGGGCCTGATGTCAGCAAGAAAGGATAAAAGAAAGAAGTAAAGTCTATCAAGCAAAAGAGGAAATATATTCATGAAAGAATATAATACAAACAACATAAACATAGGTCCTATACATGCTTTATACTAGTAAAGAATTTAATAAAGCTATGAATTCAACAAAGAGAGAGGAGCTTGATGGCAATATAAGAAAATAAGAAAAAGTGAATGGAAAAAACTCAAAGCTAAGTGAACAGAGTAAGAAACCAAATCATGGAAGTGGAGATCCAACAATAGAAATCATAAAAATAAAATTAATATACTATTAAAAGGCCTTAGATAATCAACATGAATACAAAAGAAACACAAAGAGATTAAGGTAACTAAAAGATAATAGATAGGGAAAATAATGAAGAACCAACAAAATAACAATTGGGATCACAATGCTAGAATCAATCAAATAAAGCTTTATAAATATTTGGAGATAATGCAAGAAATGTTTCTAAATTTACAAATTAAATCCCACAAAACTGATATGAGCAAGTTATATAAAAATATTTCTGATGATATTATCAAAATTCTAGAATTCTCTGGAATTCTAGACCAAAAAAAATAGTAAGTCAAGTCCTCGAGTAAGAAAAAAAATCAAGCTATTATCATCCTCATTTACTGTTAAAAACATTGAATGCCAGAAGATAATGGAACAATGTTTCTAATGTTCTGAGGAAAAGAAAACATGTTATACCCAGTCAAATGATGATTCAAAGGTAAAGGCAAGTGACATGACACTCATTCTAAACCATGGAAGTCTTACGGAAATATAGCACACTATTTAACAACCCACCAAATGGAAGGAGTCACAGTAGAGGGAACACCTGTGATCACTGCGTTCATTTACATAGAGAACTATGTTTACACAACCTAAAGGATTATGACTAAAAATTAAGTAAATAAATGTATAATCTGACCAAATTTGAAAAGGCAATATGTGAGGAAGGGGAGGTAGGAAGAATTATAAGAAAGATCATTTCTTCATCCTGTCTAAAACTGTAGTAAATAAATAAATAAATAAATAAATAAATAAATAAATGAATGAATGAATGACTTAGCTGTTAGTGGTTATTTCTTTCTGGCTATCCAAACTATTCATCCATCCATCGATCCATCATCCATTCTCTTACATATATGTGTATAGATATATCTAAATAATGGTATTGATCAAATGTTTACAACTAGTTACTTCTGGATGATGATATTTGTGGTGATTTACAGCTTTCTTCTTTTACTCTTCAGCAGTGCTTGAATTTTTTAAAAAGGGATCATTGTCACCACAGGGGCTTAAAATTGATGAGGTCCTCTTATCAAGAAATGGAATATATCTCCTACTGCTTGTATCTGAGCTGAGCTAGTGGCTGGTATTGACCCACAACAACTCAGCAGAAGGCCTATATTTAGATTGTCATGCTCACCTTCTTGGAACCCTGCAACAATTATACTGTGAAGAGGCTCAGGATGAATGACCCCCAGATGAAATAGACAGTCCCCAAAATCCCAGCTATTCCAATCATCCTAGGCGCCCTAGACGTGTGAGTGAGGCCATGTTAGACCACCTCACCCCAGGTGAATTGCCAGATGCCTACAGTTGCATAAGTGAGCCCAGGCAGGTCTACCACAGACCACTTAGGCTTAACTGGGAGGATATCCTAGTTAATCACAGAACTTATAAACATAATAAACTAGAAGCCCAATGCACAAAAATTTGTGCACTCGGGTGGGGGGGGGGGAGGGGGGTCCCTCAGCCTGGCCTGTGCCCTCTTGCAGTTTGGGAGCCCTCA
>NW_006297573.1:2437634-2445990 GCF_000327345.1 Myotis davidii
CTGATGCTCGTCTCCAGCTCTGAAACCTTGGTGGCTGAAAGCAGGTATCTGGGCTTTGTTTGGCTTCTATAATTGAAACACTGTTGCAACTCCAGCTCTGAGGCCCGTCTGGCTGAAAGCAGGTTTCTGGGGATTGTTTAGCTTCTATAATTGCAACATAGTTGCTTAGAGTGAAGCTCAGAGCTGGTCGGCAGCAGGCGGGGAACCTTGGCTTCCTCCATCACTGGCGCAAGCAAGCCTCCTGTTCGCTTCAGCTGCCTGGCTGCTGGCTGCCATCTTGGTTGACAGTTAATTTGCATATCGCCCTGATTAGCCAATGGGAAGCATGTTGGAGGTACAGTTAATTACCATGTTTGTCTATTATTAGATAGGATTGTTTTTGTTTTAAGCTACTAAGTTTTGGAGTTATTTCTTATATACCAATAGATAAACAATTTACTATCTTTTTTAAAAAGATTAAAGTGCAGTATGCTTAAAAATCTAAATAAGGTGCTAAAGTCCTCATCCTATATAAGAGGGGAAATTCTCCCTAACCTGAATTTTTCCAATGCATTCATGCTTTCCCTGTCAATATGTGCTATAGCCTTATTTCGCACTATGAATTACTCCTGACAGCCTCCACTACTGCGTTTGTCATCTCTCACCATCCACTTCGCCTGACACTATACACGATTCTGATGCCTCAGCTGAACCAAAGCGCCACTGACATGAAGTTTGTATATATCCCAGACTTCTATTAAAAGTAAAAGATGAGGTAGTATAAATACTATGCAACAATTTACTCTAAAACTTAGCAGCTTCAAACAAACAATAAACATATATTAGTTCACAGATTTTCTGTAGATTAGGCCTTTGAGAAGTGGCCTTTGTGGGGGTCCTGGCTTGGGATCTCTCATGAGTCAAGATGCTGGCCAGGGCTGAAATCATGTGGCGATTTGACTGGGGATCTGCATCCAGATGGCTCGCTCACATGGCTACTGAAAGGAGCCCTCTTCAGGGCTGCTTCAGAGACCTCATGACATGGGGACTCACTTCCCCCAGAGCGAGCCATGATCCAGGAGAGCAAGAAAGAAGTTTCAACATCTTTTATGGCCTACCGTTAGAAGTCTCTAATTCCTCAGATATTCTATTAGTTACAAAGTCAACCCTATTCAATGCAGGAGGGGACCACACAAAGGCATGAATACCAGGAATTGGGGATCCTGGGGGACTACCTACCACAGACCTCTTAGGGTAAAAGTGACTCATACCATTAGGAGTTAACATCTGATGTCTTTATCTCATTAGTGCACCAAACCACTAAAAATATCAGCAAAATTCCCCTAGTAGTCATCATGGACAGTTATGCAGGTTGTTGGCCATGCCAGGGAGCCCAAGAGAGAGATCTGAGTCCTACACCCTAATGCTGAGCTCTGTTTATCCAATGGAAAGGATGTTTTCCAGATTTCACACTAATTTACTTGAAATCCTAATATGTCTCTTTGGCACTAGAGAAAATGACAGAAATAGAGCTTAAACATTCATAATATTTTAAAGAGTATTATGCCAATTCTGTAACCCCAAATTGAGATGAGACTGGAGAAATCATTGGAGAACTATTAATATGGGGTTCATTTCTAGTATTTGCTGTAAATCAGCAACTTATTGAAAGTACAAAATTTTATCTCTTCCAAACTTAATTACTCATCACAAGGCCTAAATTATCAGCTCTTCCCTTTTAGTTCTGTTTGTATCACACCAGAATTTTTAAATGATTTGAGAAATTTTTGGTTTTCACGCTCCCCAGTGTAGTTCTGGGATACCATGTTCTAGGAATCGATAGGAGGTGAACTCACAGAAAAACTTCATATGTTGCCTTACAATTAGATATCCAAGTGGAAAATCCTTGAAATGTGAATTTAGGGCTACCGATGCCTTTCTAGGTTACTGCATCAATATTCTTGTTATTTATTCCAGCAAACAAAAGGTATTTGCAATACACAAAGGTCTAATGCTACCAACTCAGTTTCTCAAACATTTCCAGGGTACTGATATTCACCATATTCTTGTTTCATCTAAAAGAGCTATTACCGAGTCATTAAATTGGCTTTATGAAGAAACTGTGTGGACTTGGAGCCACCCCCACAAAGACATTTTCTCAGAGTGTCAAGTGACTGTAGTCTTCTGAGTCAGTGCTAGATTTTAAAGTAAAATTAAGCTTCTGTTTCTCATCACTGATACCTCATCACTTATGGTCCTAAAGCAGTGATGGAGAACCTTTTGAGCTCGGCGTGTCAGCATTTTGAAAAACCCTAACTTAACTCTGGTGCCATGTCACATATAGAAATTTTTTGATATTTGCAACCATAGTAAAACAAAGATGTATATTTTTGATATTTATTTTATATATTTAAATGCCATTTAACAAAGAAAAATCAACCAAAAAAATGAGTTCGCGTGTCACCTCTGACAACGCGTGTCATAGGTTTGCCATCACTGTCCTAGAGCTATGCTTATCTGCAAAAACAGTAAATATGAATGTCATGGGTCTCAAACTTCCTATATTTTCTATATCTCAGTAATTTCTGAATCAAAGTATTAATTTCTCAAATTCAATGTCATGTTCTGTTTTATCCCTCTATTTCTCCCTGTTAGGCAGGTCTCACATTTGTCTGGTTGCTCTGATATGGGGAGGCATCTGGTCCATAGTCATCTTCTGTCTTCTGCTGGTGTCTGATGAGGTGCACCTCTCCCCATCACTCTTGGGTCCTTGGATTTTATGTCCACCTGCATCTGCTAAGATTACCTTTGTCTTACCATGTGCTCCAGCTGATAGTTCCATGTACTCCTCCTCATCTCAAGGCTCTTTTTAGGCTACTAGTCTCTCTCAGATAGATCCACCCCTTTCATAGGCACAGAGCTGACTTCTGGCTTCACATGGTGTGCTTAAGATTTTGTGAAACTGCCCGTAGACTCATCCACAGAGTTGCTTCACTTGGCCATTGCTACTCTAGTACTTAGCTTCATGCTGAATACAGTTTCGTCTAAAAGGCTTGACTCTTTCAAACCACATGCAAGGAGGTGAAGATTAGGTCCCCTCTTTTGAGCTACTCCCAAATATCCCTGGGTTTTCACTGCCCAGAGCAGGAGAGGAGCACAGGATCCCTTCTCTGAGACCCATTCTGATGTCTAGCTCTTGTTTATATTCTCTATGACCTCCTATATATTTATTTTATCTTAAAGATGATTATTATCTTTTAAAATCAGTATGCATTCTTTTGAACTTCATTATTTATGATATCACATCAGTGTGCTAACTCTTACAGCATTTGTCTCTGAATTTTCAAAGCCAGGCTTGGAGTATGTGAAAAATCTTTCCTTTCAAGAATCCAATACCTTACAAACAAAAAACTCTTTGATTTTCAAGACTATTGTCTCTGTTTAGGTTTCAAAATGTATTGTTGTTCTAGGGCTTCCATAACAAAGTCCCACAGACTGAGTGGCTTAATTACAAACATTTATTTTCTCATAGTTCTGGAGGCTAGAAGTCCAAGATCAACGTGTTGGAAGGGTCAGCTTCTTGTGAGGTCTCTCTGGTGGGCTTGCAAATGACCACCTTCTCCTTGTGTCCTTTCATGGTTTCTTCTCACCTGCATGTTATCTGTGTCCTAATATCCTTACAAAGACAACAGTCATATTGGAATAGGGACCATCCATCTGACCTCGTTTTACCTTAATTCCCTGAAAAGATTTTATCCCCAAATATAAGCACATTCTGATATACTAGGGTGGGGCTAGGACTTCAACATATGAATTGGGGAGTGGGGGGCGGTGTGGAGGGCAGAATTCAGCCCACAAGGCAAAATAACCTATTTAGAAATTCAGTTGACTTTTAAGTTTTCTTCGGGTTCTTTTGTCTCTTCTTTCCTCTGTGGCAAATGGATATAAATGTGGTGATTGACTCCACAGATAGAGGATCTCAGAAATCTACAGTTTTCATAGCTTACAAAGCCCTTTTAATGTTTCACTGACTTCTCCAATCTCTTCTCTCAGTCCTTCCTACATTCACTCTCTCTTCTCCAGTCAGACAGGATTTCTTTTAGATTCTCAAAATCCCCATTGCATCTCTCACCTCAGGGTCTTCAAACACATTGTTGCACACCTGAAATGCTTGCTCTCATTGTACTTCCATTCTCTGTGCTAGCTCCTGCAAATCATTCAAGTCTTACTGTTTGCTTTTCCTGGTACTTAAAACTAGGTTAAGCTTCCCATAGCACATAACTACCTTACCACTTGATAGAACTAGGTCATTAAACTTTTCATTTTTTACATAACATCTGTATTTTCTGCTAGGCTGTAAGCTCCATGGTGACAAGGACAGTATCTGTGTTGGTCACTGATGTGTTAAGAGTGTCTGCCACAGCCTAGCCAGCTTTGTTCAGTGGTTGAGCATCAACCAGGAGGTCAGGGTTTGATTCCCAGTCACGGCACATGCCCAGGTTGTGGGCTCGATCCCTAGTGTGGGGTGTGCAGTAGGCAGCCGATCAATGAACGACTCTCACCATTGATGTTTCTATCGCTCTCTCCCTCTTCCTTCCTCACTCTGAAATCAAAAAAAAATAAGTCTTTTTTTTTTAAAAAAAGAGTGTCTGCCACAATGTGTGACACAAAGTGGAAGCCTGATAAATACTTTTTGAATGCATAGAACACGAACCATAAGGCATAGTTGGCTTGGTACAGAAGAATAGCTTGTAGAATTACACCCACAGTTTTTTAAAAAGAACTTGCTTTATTTATCAGTCAGGATTGTTTAATTGGAAGCAATAGGAACATATTAAGGCCAATTTAAGCAGCAACAGAGATTGGGTAGCTTGCAATGTTTTCTGGAAAAGCAAAGAACCAGACTTGGAGGCTACAATGCCAGGTACAATATTCATTATCACAATGCAAAATTGCTGCTACATTTGGGCTCCCGATGCCACAGTTGACACTGCCAGCATCACAGCACTCTAGGTACTAGAACCACTGTCCCAGCTGCTGCTAGAAAGTTGCAACCATTGCATGATTGCCTTCACCACCATCATGGCATTATCACCACTACTCCCACCAGAGCCTTACTGCCCAGTTACCGTCCCTGCACCTTTTCTTAACTCCCACAGCCACTCCTACTGCATCAGTGACACTGCTGCCACCTGAATGGATTCTGGGCAAACACCACTGCTTCACATCACCAGCCTGCAATTCAATGATCCATTTGGCAGAGTTTAGGCCATGTGACCAAGAACCTACCTACAGTGGAGGTAGGAAAACAAAACAGTCTACTATTTTAGTGTCTGTAGTGAAATATGGGCTTTGCCTCATAATGTGAGAAGTTCTCATTGAAAAGAGGCTTAGACACTGAGAGACTAAAAAGAATGGCATTGTTATTGCAGAAGGAAGATCCAGGACCCAACAAAGAGCTTTGTCTTTATGACCTGCATGTTTATGTGTAAAGCATTTTCCCAGTTTTTAACATTACACTTGCTAGAGCACAACAACAAAAAATGTCCATCAAGATATTAACATTAGTGTACAGCTTTGCACACTTGCAGCTGGTCAGGTTCACCCTCAGCTCACACTTGATGCTCATATTCATCCCTCCCAACTACCCTTTCGCCAAATCCTTCCACCTCCCACTCCCTTTCCATAACCACCCTATATTCTCTATTTTGTATTTCATCTTTCATGTACTTGAATCTCACTCTAGGAGAGTAGGGCCATGTTAAGTGACCACAGCGATGTAGTGTTCAATGTGGGGTTGTACATGCAATAGGGTCTGGGAACAAGTGTTAAATGGAAACAAGAGAGAAGCCTAGCTATCCCATGCCACCTCCCTGCAGCACTGGATTCTCCTCGGTGCTTAAGGTTTCTTTTGTTTAATGGCTCAGGTAGCTATTTGAGGGATTGACTTGATTCTTTCACTACCATGAATCCCAACCAGTATTTTCTCAGGCAGTTGTGATATTAGGAAAGGTCTTTGTCCCATGTCTTTGAACTGCTGATCACACCTACATGTTCTTAGGTTACAGCACATGGCCAACCCCTCAATCAGCATAGACTTCTCCCTATATCCTTTCGCTCAGCCTCCCTCCCTTAAACCTTCCTTAGTTCCTCAGTTCTTTTAATTCTACTCCTTTCCACCAACATCCTGATCCCTCTGACCTCTTATACTGAGGTTAACCTCTTAATGGCTTATCTTCCCCCTTTTTCTTTTCTTTTTTTATTTTGCCTTCAATGAATTTTAAGGTTATATTATTTATATTCATTCTTTTAGTAGTTTGGGAGATATTTTAACATGGATACTTTTAGAAGTCTAATGCTAATCAATATCTTTCTATTTCTTGCAAAATACAAAGACACTAGTGCTTCAGATCTAATCAATCTTCTCTAAAATTATATGCTATTGTTGTCTAGTATTTGATTTTAGATTTTTTAAATTTGACAAAGTAGGTAGTATTTTATACAGTCAATATTTGATTAGACATATATTTACAGAAATCTGAGCTGGTCATTTCTTTCTGCATCTATGACTTTCTAGTTTGATATTACTTCTACTTGAAGCTCATCCTTGAGAATTACCATTAATAAGAATCTGTTGGTGGTAAATTCTGTTTTCTTGTTTTCTTTTAGTCTGCATATGTTATTCTTTCTCCCCTTCTTGAAAGATCATTTTACCACATATTCCATTGCAGGTTGACAATTATTTTTACTCAGTGCTTTGAAGATACAATTCACTGGCTTCTGGTTTTCATTATTGTTGTAGAGAAATCACTCAATCCACTATCTGTGGAAAGTATTGACTCGCTAGTTGCTTTACAGGTATTGTTTTTGCCTTTGATGTTTTGCAGTTTTTGTGGTTTTTATCTAGATGAGAATTTCCTTTTTTTATCTTTGCCTAAAATTTTTTGGACTTCCTAAATCTGAGGATGATGTTTTTTAAGTTCTGGAAACTTTTGTTCATTATCTCTTAAACTATTGCTTCCTCCACATTCTCTTTATGATTTCTTCCTGAAACTCTAATTAGACATGTGTTAGAACTCCTCTGTCTTCACTGTCTCTTAATCCTTTTCTCCCCTTATTTTTATGATAAAGTAGTGTCTCCTTTACAACCTGCGGTAGCATTACAAAAATCCACTTCTAGCTAAATATAACTGGAAGTACAAGGTTCCAGAAAAGGAGTTGAAGATATCACACATTTTTCTTTCACAGTGAAAAGGCTTACTCTTCAGTCAGACCTAAGCTAGCTCATTAGCTATCTTGTGCATGTACTACCCTGGCACCTCTTTGGAAAAGGCACACTTAGCCCCAGTCCCTTAGAACTCCACACAAAGGCTGTGACCCTGATCTTGAGGAAAAGATAGGTCACACAAAATAAATTTTGTCCTTGGTCTTTGTCCAGCAACTGGAACTTCTCTCTGCAGAGGCAGAAGATGGAGGGAACATGAGATTCTCCATATCAGCTTGAGTTATCTGCTTAAGCAGAGAATGGTATTCTTGTAGAAGTGTGTAACACATGCCAAGCCACTCAAAGTCTGTCCACAATCCCATATTGACTCTCTCACCTTCCTTAAAAGGTGTGTGTTGAGGTCAATTCTCTCTCTAAAAGAACAGTTTCCACACCTAATCCTGTCACAACAATCACAACTCTTCACCCATCTTTGCAGCACAGAGCTAGCCAGACACCAAAAGTATGGTTTCAATTTGCAGATGGCTGAGTCTGATGGATTTGCAGCCAGGAATCCTGCCCACCTTTTCTGTAGCCACCATTTTGCCTCATTACCCTATGTTTGTGGCCAAACTTGAAGAATGACATAGCTTAGTTTCGGAAAACTTGGTAGTCATTGCCTAGTTTATATGACTGACTGTTCATGGCATTTCCATCTCAAAAAAACAGAAGTAAGTACAACTGAATAATTGTCTTGGCAACCTATATCCAGAATCAAATGACAATTCACCACACATACACACACTATTTAAAATCCTTCTTGGAAATAGGTGTTTAAAATAAATAAATAACCACTGCCTTCTCTAAATAAAGTTTTATCTATACCTAGTCTAATCCTATCAAATAAAAGAGAAACATGGTAATTGGCGTACGACCGCTACCCTTTTCATTGGCTAATCAGCGAGATATGCAAATTAACTGCCAGCCAAGATGGCAGCCGGCAGCCAGGCAGCTTGAAACTAACATGAGGCTTGCTAGCTTCAGTGACGGAGGAAACCAAAGTTCCCCGCCTGCCTTGCGGGCCTCTGAGCCTGCAGTTTAAGAAACATTGTAACAAATATAAAAGCTAAACAAAACCCCAGAAACCTGCTCTCAGCGAGCCCTGGGATCTCA
>NW_006297573.1:2446636-2452396 GCF_000327345.1 Myotis davidii
TTTGACTTTGCAACCTCCCAATCCACCCTGCTCTGTGCATGACAGGGGGCGGCGCCCAAACTCCCCAATCGGCCCTCCTGCTCTGAGCCTGACCAGGGGCTGCTCCTAGGGATTGGGCCTGCCCTCTGCCACCTGGGAGTGGGCCTAAGCCAGCAGGTCGTTATCTCCCGAGGGGTCCCAGACTGCGAGAGGGCACAGACTGGGCTGAGGGACCCCCTCTTCCCCCCGAGTGCACAAATTTTTGTGCACCGGGCCTCTAGTTCATTTATGAAAGCAAGTGTTTTCTATGGCATTAGGTCAAGGTGGGTTTTGTCTTTATGATTGAGTCAGTCCACAGGATCAATGTAACAAAACTTCTAGAAGAGCATTTCTCAAAGTGTGCTGCTCAAGCCAGGGCACCCCAGGAAATCAATAGCTGCTATATAGAAAAAGTGTTTTGCAGTCAAGTGGTCCTGAGAAACACTGCATTAAACAAGGTTAGCAAGGCTAAATAGACCTCTTTACTGCACGACTTTTCCGAACCTTTAATATATGAATATACATTGTAAATCACAAAAGGATAATATGCAGCATTTTGCAAATGTATTTGACCACAGAGTACTTTGTGGTTGAGCATCTTACATGAAACAGACTTGAAAACCTCATTAGAGGGGTAGGCACTGCCTTATTGCTCAACTTTCTTCCTCCTGAGTCAGAAAGAGACAGCAAGCCTCTCTCTTGGGGTCATCAGATGTTGACTGTTCATCTGCCAGCTGAGATAGCTCTGTTGCAGCCGCTGAAAGAGATACTCCTGGTCACAAAGTGTTTGTCTGACCTCTCTGAACAAGCACAGGCCTCCCTGGTTCCCCCACTAGGTCTCCCAAGATGGCTCCATCCCAGCCCTGTTCCTGGAATCTACTCCTTATGTCCTCACTCACCCGCTTTGACTTTCAACCTTCATGACCTGCTATCTCCAGTGAGCTCTGTGCCTGGGCCTTTGGTGGCTCCTATTTTTTCCAAAAAAATTCATTCCTTTCCTGGCTATAAGACTTAGAGCCTGTGTTTTGGGAGAACTCCACTTCCCACCCCTAACAGTCCCATTCCCATCCACCTACATTTATACTATCCACCTACTCTCATACTAATGACGTTTTGCTTCTATTCCCCATATATACTTTCCAGCTTTCCAATAGATGCTTATTCCAGCCCTGTCCTTGACCTTCACCTGTGGCATTGCCCACAGCTATGATGTAACATTGACTACTGTGACTTGCTAGGACCACAAATATTGGAAGGAATTCTCTTGCCACATACAAGATCAACCCAGCTACAGAGTATTAGTGTTTAGGTCCTTTTGAGTTCCCTATTATTTTCAGGTGAGTCTATGGGTATCTTAGAGACATTTTACAACAATAAACAATGGCATTATGAAGACTGGTTCCCTCTATATTTTTAATATCTTCTATGTGTTACACAACACTCCATAAACATTGCTTATTCACATGTTATTAGGAGTCCTGGCAGCTCTCTGCTTATAGACCAGATTATGATCAACCTGTCATTTTATTTGATCTACTTTTGTTTTTAGTTATATTTTTCTGTTTAAGTGCCCAAAGCCCTACAGGCAAAAGTGCCTTCGAATTAAATTGTATTGTTATTATTCCAGACCACACACACTTGCCTCCTTATGTGGCTTTGAGTTTTGCTGCTGAGATGATTGTGCGTGCTATTCTCAGGGCGAGAAAATGTGTCCAATTCAGCCTGTTTTGCAAAAACTCTTTTGTTCCCTCAGGCAAACTTGGCATGATTTTTGTTAAAGGTTCAGTTCGGATAACCCATATTTTTCCCCCCAGGTCACTTTTCAAATTCCTTGTCAATCAATTTAATGAAAGGTAAGTAAATACCTAACTTCAGAGCAGCCAAAGAGCAGCAATTTCTTGATGCAAGTGTGTACATGGGTGCATATGCATGGGTGCATGTATGTGGATGAATGTGCATGTGTGTTCATGTGAGAGAATGTGTGAGTGTGAGTGTGTGTGTGTGTGAAGTACATGCATGTGGTGGGGAAAGTTGAGGGAACATTACAAGTCCCTCATTCAGTGACATCATGAAGCAAGAACATTTAAATGTCTTACAACATGGACAAGGTTGTTTATCAATTGAGAGACAGGTACTGACACAAACAGACTTCAGAAAGATAGTTCAGTACTTATTTTCATAAACCTGGATGAGTATGCTTACAAAGAATTTAGAGCATGTTGTAAGTCATATTTTTAAGGACCATTACTTCCCGTGCTGAAGTGAACCAGGTCCCAGCGCTGCCCTCAGAAACACCTAGTCTGATCTGCCCAAGCTTGTTTGTATCTGTTCATAGAATCACTTTTTTAAAAATAATATTTTTAAAGTTTTAAAATTGTAGTTGACATTCAATATTATATTAGTTTTAGTGGCTAATGGTGGCTAGACATTCATATAACTTACAACGTGACCCCCTGGATAAGTCTTGCACCCAGCTATTACTGACTGTACTTCCCATGCCGTACTTTCCATCCCTGGGACTGTTTTGTAACTAACCATTTGTACCTCCCAATCCCTTTCCCTTTTCACCCAGCCCTCATCCTGTGCAGGCACACTGACCTTCAAGCCTGGGCCGCGCTTGTTCTACACTGCTCCATTACAGCTTGGCTCATTTACACTTTCTGGACACATCCGCACATTCTTACCTTAGAGTCCGGAGCAAACGGCATTAATTTCCTTGCAGGGATTGACTCTTCCTCTGATCCACTTAGCCCAAGCTTACTCACCTCTCAATGTCAAACTCATACCAATTTAACTCTAAACTCCAAAAGGGTAGAGGCTATATCTATTTTATTTCCAATTACTTACTCAGTACCTAGAATATAATAAATTCTCAAAACATATTTATTGAGTGATAGCAAATGAATGAATGTGTTTTATATGTGGGATACAGGAAAACCTGGGTTATTAAACAAAAGGACCAGTTGAGCCCTCTCCCAAGTGACCAATCCTGTGGGGGGGGAGGGGGGGGAGCTCTAACTATTTACCTTGATACATACCAATCCCTTGGTATGGATTAAGCCCAACTCCGTACCAGCACTCCAGTAAGTTCTGCGGGGGATACAAGGTTAAATCAGACTTGATCTCTATTCTCCAGAAACCTATTGTCCAGGAGGGGAATTTTGATACACACATCAATAACTGGAACACAATGTTGAAAGTGACAAAAGCCCACAGAGAAAATCTATGATCGATGAGAAGAGGAAAGAGATTAATTATGTAAGAGGATGTTAAAATTGGACTTTGCTGTCTCACTTTGAGAACAACCCTTAGGTGCCAAGTACCTCACAGTGACTCCACTTTCCTAGACTAGAGCAAGGTGCCCAGTCACTCACACAGGGCATGCAAGAGACCCAACTTGAGAGCATAGAGGAACTGGTGTGCCAAAGACCAGGCCAGGGGCGTTTGAAAAAAATAGCCAGTGTGCTATGCATTGCCCTCTCATGGTTGGAGGAAAAGTTGTTGTTTTCACTCACCTCTCCCCTTTATGCAGTTATCCTATACAATAAAAGGCTAATATGCAAATTGACTGAACGGTGGAACGACCGGTCACTATGATGCACACTGACCACCAGGGGGCAAATGCTCAATGCAGGAGCTGCCCCCTGGTGGTCAGTGCACTCCCACAGGGGGAACGCTGTTCAGCCAGAAGCCCTGAGCCAGGCTCATGGCTGGTGAGCACAGCGGTGGTCACGGGAGCCTCTCCTGCCTCCACAGCAGCACTAAGGATGTCTGACTGCCATCAGTTGGACATCCCCTGAGGGCTCCTAGACTGCGAGACTGCGCAGGCTGGGCTGAGGGATCTCCCCTCCCCGAGTGCGTGAATTTTGTGCACCAGGCCTCTAGTTATTACATATTTTACTTTTAGATGTTATAAACTTCCACATTACACTTACTATTTTGCTTTAAAAATTTAAATGTCTTTAAAGAAGTTAAAAGAAGATAAAAACAATAATCTGTATGTATCCAGATGTTAATCATTTATGGTTCTCCAAAGTTCTTCCTATAGATCCAAATTTCCACCTGGTATCATTTCCTTTAAGACTCAAGAACTTTCTTTAACAATACTTATAGTGAATATCTGCAGGAAATAAATCATCTCAGCATTCTTTTATTCTTTTACTTTATTGTTAAAGGATATTTCTACTGGACATTGAATGCTAAATTGATAGTTTTTCATTTCAACACTTTAAAGATTGCATGCTATTGTGTTTTAGTTCCATTATTTTCTGATGAAAAATCAGATATCATTCTGATGAAATATATATTTTTCTCTTATTTTTAATTTTTTTCTCTTTATCTTTGGGTCTTAGCAGTTGGACTATGATTTTAGGGATTGTCTGAGCTACTTGGATTTGTGGTTGACTTTATTTCACTAAATTAAACAATGTTTTTAACCTTATGTTTTAAAAAGAAAAATTCTACCCTGCACTCTCCTTTTTTCTAGTATTCCAATTACACATAAGTCAATCAGCTTGTTTATTCTGTATATCACTGTAGTTTGGCTAAATTTTCCAATTTTTTTTCTCTGTTCTTCAGTTTGGATAATTTCCATTTACTCTTCTTAAGATTGATTGGTCCTTCTTCAGTGTTCAATCTTTTAAACATACATCCAAAAAATTTTTCTTACTGACATTGTATTTTTCACCTCCAAAATGTTAAGTTGGTTCTTTTATCATTCCCATTTTTCTCCCAGGATTCCCTATCTACTTACCCATTTGATCATATTTTCTTTTTAATTCTTTAATATATTTATAATAGATGTTTCTAAATCCCTGTCTCAATGCTAACATACAGGCCACCTATGGATTTACTTATTTTGACTGTGTTTTCTATTTGATGAATAGTTTATATTTTTCTGCTTCTCTGTCTAGTAAGTTTTTTATCTTATCCTGAATATTGTGAATGATAACTTACAGAGATTCTGTAATTTTGTATATTTCCTCTGAAGTTAAGTCTGTACTGGCAGGTAGTTAAGATCACATTAATCTTAAATGGGGAATTGTTTTAGGTTTTATTATAGAGGATTTACTTCCATTTTGCATGTAATTCTAGAGTGGAACTTACTTATAAGGTGTGGCTTTTCTAAAGTTTTAGTGAAAGTCTGAGATATTTACCAAACCCTTCAAACTTGGCAGAGCTTGAACTTCAAACTCTCGTTCCCCAGCTCCATGCAGCTGCTGAAACCTACTTTTTATGAGGCTTCTAGTAAGATTCTTACCCTGTGCATTTACAGTTTTACAATTAGTAAAGAATTTTAGGAAAATCTGAATACAGAATATGAGGGGTAATACATAACTATTAATATAAAAGTTATATACCTTTTCTCTCTTGATAGGCTACGTTGTTTTGTAATAAACAATGAGGGAGAATCTCAGTTTTTAGTAGCTTAAAACCAACAAGAGTTCCTTGAACTAACACCCCAGCTGGTAACATGATAGACTCTAGAGACCTCTGGGTTTTATTTAAATGCTTCTTTGAAAAAAACACAATTACCACACAAATCCCTTAATTTTAATCATATTATTACTTAAGTTGGTTTAATTATAATAAAAATAGTAAATTTAGACAAAATATGAAAAAAATAGTACAGTTGATGCCTGGAAATGGACAAAATTTCTAAGGGTGATATCTAAGTCACTGGTGTATGACAAATAGTTGTATATTCTCCTAAATCCAAAGCAAATTTGTGTTAAGGGAAAG
>NW_006297573.1:2452454-2455812 GCF_000327345.1 Myotis davidii
TTGAACAATATATATCATTAATTAAGGTAACATAATCATTTATTTTAAAAATTGATGATATTTTTTGGTGGTGCATCACTGAGGAAGTGTAGTCTTATAAAAGATTGGGTAGATTTATAAATATTGAGGAATAATAGTAAAAGTTAATATTTAAAGTATTATAACTTGATGATTTAACCAACACTATCATGAACTTTTTCATGACTTTAGGAAAGTAGTAACATTAGTTTCTTCTCTGCTTCAGAATTCTTAGTGTCTAGCTTAAAAATTGTAGAATAACTCATTATTATAATCTATTTTGAGATTTGCCAATGGTGATTGAAAAGAATTAGGGTTCTTCAGCAAGCTTATATAATTTTGACTTTGGCCATGAATATTTTACTGCTCTTCAGCTCCCCTTTCTATAGCTTCTTCAATAGCAGCCCCATGCAAGATGGATGAAAGATGGCAGAGATCCACATGCCACTATCATTTAAATGAACGTCCCTGACAACCCGAGTCAATGTTAATGAACCCGAACATTCATAATTGGAAAATAAGCCTTTTCCTCCCTCCCCTGACTTGCTGATACCTCTCATTAGCTGGTGCTGTGATAAGCATCTGAAGATGAAGTTGGATGGAGAAATATTCTAATCCTATTGATGGCAGAAGAAAAGGGAAAGGAGCTGGGATTTTCCACCCTATTTATAGTGTTTTAATTAAGCTAAAACTTTGTTGTGCCATTTACAAGCAGGAGGAATTCACAGGCAGCTGCATTTTACATATTGAGTGGTTATAAATAGAAGAATTAATATAGAAAAGATTAGAAAAACTATGTGGATAATGGGTGTCTGTTACCTCCTGGAATACTATTATGCTTTTATTAAAGAAAGCCAATCTGTATAGCAGCTTTTTAGAAAAATTGAATTTTCTAAGCTAGTAAGATTGACTCCAGAATTCCAAACCAGGGGGACATATAAGAGAATCTCTTTTTTTACTCTCAGTTAAAACTCTCTAAGTACAATTCATAATTATATGTTAATTTAAAGTCTCTCTTTGCCTAGATATCTAGAACATCTCTCTCTTTTTTTGTTTGTTTTGTTCACTGCTATCAGCCTCTGACATAGGGTACAATGTAAATCCTCAACAAATATTTGTGGAATAAACAAAAGAATACTTTTTTTAAAGATTGATTGCATAAAAGTATCACAAATAATTTTTAACATAGCAAATAATATGAAAAGAACAAATATAAACCTCAATATGCTAAAAAAAAGGAAATAAAAATAGAAGATGAAGTAATTAATATGCCCACTGTGTCTAATGAAAATACGTTATGAAATTAAATACATTTTACAAGGAATTTTTAAATGCATTTTACAAAAGTTTTAAAGGAATTAGTTTAATACCACTCTTCTGAGTCTTCCCTTGCCACAATCTATGCACCAAATACTGTGTCAGGTTTTGGGCGGGATGCACATACCTAGAAAACCTGGTACCTGAGTCCAAAGGAGCTGGTGTTTCAGGAGGAAAAACTGGAGAGTCCTCAAACACCATATGGTATGAATTTAAAGGATGGAGTGGCGCTAGGATCCCACAGGGAGATGCTGAGTGTGTGGCTGTCAGGGAGGGCCATTGGTATCCTCTGCAGCCCCTTCGCTCCCCCTTTTCTGGGCTGGGCCCTCTTCCACCTCCTTGCAGTATCAGCCTGGAGAGTGACCCTGACTCCTCCCTGCTGACTCCTGAAGGTCCCACCCTGTCAGGATCACTCCCTGTGCTGAGGTCAGTCGTGTCTCCAGCCCAGGCCTGTGGTGCAGACTTGACTGAGGAGTTCTCGAGAAAGTTCAATCAAACTGAATGAGTGCCAGAGGAACACAGGAAAAGACTGAATTGTAGACTGTTGGTGAGGCCTTTTTTTTTTTCCTCTCTGCTTCAGAATTCTTAGTGTAGAATTAATATATTAATTATATATTAATTCAGTGCCACCATTCCTGCACAGAACCCTCCCTCCATGTGGCCAAATCTTGGTCTGTTTTAGCCTGATGAACCCTACTGGCCCTAACCTAATGATTTCCCTGAGACCAGACCTCACCACAGAGGTCCATGGGCCCAGGCAGGTGATAGCTGGCCTTGGTGAACCCTAGAATCGGGCTGAGTGGCCTCAGACCCATCACTGTCAGCAAGTTTGAGTCTGTGTCAATCTGGTGAACAACACTTGCCGGTACTGAGGGGCTCATTGAGAACCTATGCCACACAACTTGTACACTGCCAGAGGCTCTTCTAGTGACTGAGCCTAGTAGGCAGCCAGTAGTTGGAGGCTCTTGGAGGCTTCGCTGACCTAACCTCCAGCTCAGTGCTAGTGGAAGCTGATCCTGGTACACAGCCTGGGCCTCCCATGCTCATCCAGGTCCAGCAGAGGAAGACACAGACAGTGGATCGCCTGGTAGCTCCAGACACGTGGTCCAGGGCTATTACAGGCAGCATCTGACATTGATCAGCAGCAGAGTCCCTCCCAAGAGCCCCCAGAACCAACACACATCAGCTCCACAGTCAGCACCCAAAGGAAGATCTTGGCAGGCACCAGACCCTGACGGGGCAAATTCCTCACAGAGCAGCTCTGACACACTGTGGTCTGAATCAATACTCATAGTCAGTCAGCCTATGGTCAACCCCACACGTGGACAGACCAATAGTAATTAAGAATCAAGAACAGGAGGGCTCACATAACCCACACAAGAGACATTCCTGGAGCACCCAGCTCAGGTGATCAGGGGGATTGTGCCACTGAGCCCCACAGGAAACAGCGGCCTTATATGACACTTTAGACCAGATGGATTTAACTGCATCTATGGAAACATATTTGAAATAATAGTAAATTTTTAAAAATTAAGTATATTCACTTATTATAATGTTATAAAAAATTAGATGTTAATGATTGGCTTTTTCTAAATTATGGCATTTTTTGTTGACAAGTTAATATACCGTATTTGCCGGCATATAAGACGATTTTTTGGCCCTGAAAAATATGCCTCCAAGTGGGGGGTCGTCTTATACGCCAGGTACACTTCAGATAGATTGCCCATAGTGCTTGCCCCGTGCCATAGTGGCCTCCCGATGCCCGCCCACTTCATTCCACATACCGTTCAGGCATCAGCAGCGCTGCTGGGTGTATGCTCGGCTGTTATGCGATTTTGCTGTTATGCGATTTTACTACACTCGCAAAATCGCACACAGCCGACTATACACCCAGTATGATAGCGCAAAATCGCGAATCGCGATACCATACTGGGTGTATGGTTGGCTGTGTGCGATTTTGCGAGTGTGGTAAATTCGGGTTACCGTATATTTCTTTACATATGCATTGAATTTTAAAGAAGGC
>NW_006297573.1:2455879-2488165 GCF_000327345.1 Myotis davidii
ATCTTTCTTCTATCATTGACAGTCCCTCTAGGTTGTGGGCTGCTTGCCTGTGTTCCTGAGAAGCATCTACGGTACCAGTCTATAGAGTGTGTTTTCTTTAGTGAATTACCGGTATGTTTACCGGTAATAAACTTGCACTGTTTTATGTATATGTTTGATTACATACAGCCTTGTGACAGTTTTCCTGCATGTCATAAGCATTTGAATATAAATTAAAATGTTAAAATCAAATCTGATATTGTTTTACCTTTTATTTGGTGTGTGGAAGGTGTGCAGAAGAGGGGGTAGTCTTATACGGCGAGTATATAACAAACTCTGTATTTTGAGTGGAAATGTTAGAGGGTCGTCTTATACGCCGGCAAATATGGTAAATGTTTGTAGAAAAAAACATTTCCAACTTGAGATAGTCTTTCAACCAGTTACTAACAAAATGTATTTACATTTTTTTGGTTCATAATTTTAAAAAAACAACAGGTTAACTCAGTTTTGCTCTCAAAACATGGAAATGTCCATTATTTGCTTTTGAATGGAAATCATCATATTTTCTGAATTTTTAGGATAAACATATGTAAAGTATGATGCATTTGTGAGAAAAATATTGTCTAAGTCTTTGTTACAGGCCACCACATTCGGAACCAATTTCCTGAGAGCCTGTGGTAGCCCAGATCTCATAACTAAACCCCTTATAATGGAATTTTTTTAAATACTGAAATCTAGTAAAAAAAAAAAAAAATTCCAGTGGTTATTCCAGAACTTTGTGAAGATCTAAGCCATATGATGGGAAATTCTGGGAATTCTGAAAACCTCTTTAAGGCTAATGAGCAAAGGCCAATTTTTAATTTTTTTCAAGTATCCTTACTTATCTAACAGTTACAATTACTCAATAGCAGGGCAGACTCATCAATATTTTAGTGCACTTTATTTAGAATGGCTTCAATAAATGTTCTTTTGATGATACACTTTTAAATTATTAGTGTACATGTAGATGCTTTCACAGCTGGCAAGAGACATAAAAATCCATTTAATATTAAACTATTTTTATCTCTTGTAAATTATTGATTAGCCTTAATGTGGATATACACACACAGATTGGTTCATATTTATAATTAAATTTGTTTAATCAACATATTTCTAGTTTTCAATATTTAACTCATTTCTAGTTTTTCATTCATCTAGGGGTCTGTTGGATACACCATTTTGGCAAATGGCCCCACCCTCGACTGCGAATTATCTATGAAAGTGAGATTATGCATTGAAATTCAACTGACATTGATTGACCATCAGCTACTGGATACTCTGTGGTGCTTTTACATGCATTATCTTAAAAAGAAAATTTTTACACATGATATATTTCTTTGGTTATGTAGATTTATTATTCATATAACTTGTATATTGCTTTTTAAAAATATAGCACAGGTTCCTTAAACATGTTTCCTGTTAAGAGAATCATCATACAAGTTTTTTGGTGACTCCATCAAATAGATGAAATCGCTCACTTATAAACACCTCTTTGACGAACCATTTACGTTGGTTATTCCTTTCGGTGTGAGAAAGAAGGATAACATTTCAGATTTGTGAATAGCCAACCTAGTAGGTAGCACAAAACTTGTAGAATCTTGATTTGTAGCTCAGCAGGTTTATAAATTGTCTTGTAGCAGAGATATCAAAAGGATGACAACAAGGTTAAGAAAATAAGATCAAGAAAAGAAGGAAATACAATTTGTACTTTTTATATTCAGCCTTTTCCCTCTTCTTTATTTACATAGGTCTTACATATTTATTGTAGAGAAATTAGAAAATGCAAATAAGAAAAAAGTTACCCTATATCATACTACCTTGAAATCATTAACAGTTGGATATGTAGTTTCCAGGGAAGTAAAATTTGCAATACAGGGAAATTATGGATTCTCAATTATGGATTCTCTATTAGTTTATATATCCCTTTTTTCTTTTAGCAGTTCTGAGTGGAGACCCTGCAGGCACTGGTTCAGGAAAGTACAAGGACTTCTCTATCAGAGGATGTATAAAATATCTGGAGTCTTATCAGCACCTGAGAGTAACAACCTCCCCCACCTATCTGTATCTCCCAAAAGAAGGAATTCTGTCCATCCAAGTCAGTGTTTTACTTTTCCACCAGATCCCAATGCTATCTGTTTTTAAAATATGTTTTTGTTGATTTGAGAAAGAGAGAGAGAGAGAGAGAGAGAGAGAGAGAGAGAGAGAGAGAGAGGAAGGGAGAAGGTGAGAGAAACATTGATCAGCTGCCTCCTACATGACCCCTCCTGGGGATTGAGACCTGAACTGGGACTTGTGCCCTGACCAAGAATTGAACCGGTGACCTCTTGCTGCAGGGGATAATGCTCAACCAACTGAGCCACATCAGCTATGGTCCCAACACTGTCTTTTAATGGCTTATTTTGCTTTTCAATTCTGCTTTTTCTGTTCATCACAGTGGGCCTGGGAAAAGAAACAAATAAAGAGAAGGCAAATTATAGGACCTGCCTTCGGGGAATTCCGGGCTCCAGACCTCACAAAGTCCACATTGGGGTCCCCAAATATTTAGAGACTGCAAAGCTTCTTACTGAAAATAGTTATCTGAAACTGGGAGTTGCTGTGAGGTTGGCAAAACTACTTTGAAATCTCTTGCTATTGGTAAACATATATAGAGAAAAAGAAATCATTATCTTAATCTTTCTGGAAACAGCTCCTGAATAGAAGTGAACCATCCAAAGTTACTGAAATATATTCAAAATTCTAAGACAGCAAGCCAACTAATAGTTAAAAATGTCTAATTCATGTTTCTTCTAAAAAGCATATATAAGGACAAGTTATAACTATTAATAATATTCATTACATTAGAACCACTGAAAAATAAATACCATTATTGATTCATAACCTCTTTTGAATCAATAGAGAGATTTATTAGAGCCTGTCTGTGCTTCCCTGACATTGTCCATTGAATTTATTTGGTATTTAACTCGCAATTAAAACATTATTCTTATGGGAAAATGTAAACTTCATTACAATCATTACCCTTAAAGACTCAAGTTCTAGGAACACACAATGTTTTTGTTTGTCCCCTTCTTCTCCCAATGTATTATTTTTGGTTATTTTATTGATTGTCTTTAAAACCTTAAATACTATTTAAAATTTTACTTCTCTTTCTATCTACGTTAATCGGTATCCTGACTCACTTTTGTCACTTGTACATGGTAATGTTAACATTTATTCTGCTCGCAGCTACAGTTGACCCATATCTTGTCTGAAGGCTGACTCTAAACATTAAAAACTAATATAAACCATTTAATATTTTGCCTGTGTAAATATTTTTCTCACATTGATTCACAAAGTATACTGGGATTACTGACCACCCCCACCCCCCTTACCCAGCCACTTAAAAGAGAATATACTTTATTAAAAATATTTAATGAACTCTATTTTCTCACACCATTTTATTTGTTTCATATTTCAACATGATTTTATTATACAGCTTTTGCTTCTCCTGGAGTTTGTAATTGCATTTTTTTCTTGTTAAAGAAAAAAGTCCTTATCAGATTCTCAAGTTGTTCTGCGTTTCTATCATATAATCAAGAAGCCTTTCCCTTCACTACTCTGTAGCATGGGTCCTATGAGAGATTTGCCAGTTGCCTACCATCTTCATCATTTCCCTTTGAAAGAAAACTCCAAGTTTTAACTGGGAATATTGCCATCTATATTTATAAAAGACTAATATGCAGGGTGTCCCTGCGGGAGTTCAACTGGGAGATCGGCAGTTCTATCGCTCACTATGACATGTGCTGACCACCAGGGGGCAGCGTGGAACAAAGGAAGGCCTTGGCCAGCAGTCGGCAGTTGGGGAAGGAAGGCCTTGGCTGGCAGCCAGAAGGCCCTGATCAGCCCTGATAGCCAGCCAGGTCTAGGAACCCTACCTGTGCACAAATTTCATGCACCAGGCCTCTAGTCTGGTATAAAACACATTTCCCAGCCTTCCTCATAGTTTGGTGTGACCATAGCCAGTTCTGGCCAATGAGATGGAACCAGAAGTAGAGTATAGGACTCCTCATAAAGCTTTTAAAGAAAACTGACTCAGCAGGCTATTTGCTCTCTGCATTTTCTCCTTCCTCAAACCTATGCCATGACAGCCAGCTTTCCACTATCCATCTTAAATCATTATGCAAACTTTAGTGTGGGAGCAAAATGCTAGGACTATGGAACTTCTAGAAAGATAAGTGCCTAAGTCCAAAATGATAATGTGTAGACATCATATCAGTTCTACATGGCCTGCCTCTGAGTTTCTTTCATATATCTTGTTTAAATTACTGTTACATGCAGCAAATCTAATTCTATCTGATATGGATTGGCAGTTTCCATTATCCCAAGTTTTCCTCTTCCTTGCTTTCCTGAGTATAGTCTTAACACTCTCTTGTAGCAACATTTATTATTTTTATACCCACTTTCTAAACTTTCTGTGTTTAGAGAATTCCCTATTTTATGACTCTTGATAGTAGAAAAGAGACCATCTTACTTTATAAGAGCTGAAAATGCCAGATAATTGCAGCTAAGTCATAAACATCTGCTAGGACATCATACTTAATTGCATCCAGAAGGTGGAAGAGGAATAGAAAATGTGAAAAAGGCACAACCCTACTCTTAAAAGCCTCTCTCTAAAAGGGACACACATCACTTTTCACTAGCAGAGACCAGTCATATGGCCTCACTAGAGAAAAGGGTGCCTGAGAAATGTACTTCCTAATTAAAAGGCTGCTCTGAAGAAGGAACATAAAATGTGGTGGTCTGTTAGCCATCTCGGCCATAAGTCATAACATTAAGTATTTTTATATGTTGCTAAGCATTTTTCTTTTCTTTGTGTGCAAGTATATAAGTGTGTGAACCGACTGTTGATGTTCTTGGTCCATCTTTTAATTGGGAGCACATGCATTTTCTCGTTAACATCTCTGAACTCTCTATTAACTATTGACACTGATTTTTTTTTACCTGTCATGTTTTTGAAAATTGCGTTCCCCAGTTTATTATTTTTGTAATTATAATTATGATTGCTTTTGACTTATAATATAAACATCATATCAAATCATTCAAGTTGCATTTTTTATACTTTCATTATTTTTAAGTTCTACATATGTTCTATTTTTTTCTCAGAGATCAAGCAGCTATACATGAAAATATTCCTATGGTTCTTGAAATAGTTAAACTTAATATAACTTTATTTTACTATGTATCATGAGGTAAGAATCTTAGTTTTTCTCAGAATGATCAATTTCTGGAACACCCTTTACTTTTTTATTTTTTTTATTTTTTATTTTTTATTTTATTTTATTTTTTTAAATTGCCTAAAGTATTACAAATGATATTACATATGTGTCTTTACTTTAATATTCTTCTTTATATATTGAGTTTTTTTACATACAGTGTCAGCTTCTGAGCTTTTTAAATATAAAATCTATTTAATTGACTTTATATCTATACCATTTTTATTATTTCACTTTAAATGTTAATGGGTAATTTTCCACTAAATAGTCAACTTTTTCAATAACTGCTTATTATTCTTCTCTTTCTTTTCCAAAAAAATTTCTAGAATTATTCGGGTAAGTTTTTGAAAAGTACACTTGAGATTTTAGTTAAAATGTTGTAAAACCTTCAAAATCATTTGTGGAAAAAATACTGACATCTTTAAAACACTTAATCTAACCATCCAAGAAAGAAATCTAAGTAAATAAGATTTCCAAAACCTGAAACATTTAACGGGATGTCTCCTCTGTCTTCACATTCTATTTTAAACAGTTATTTCAAAACTTTATTTCAAAACAGTCCCCAAGATTGAAATCACCAGCAGGCAGAGTTTGCTGGTACACAACTGAGGAAATCAGAAATATGTGCTGTTTCAGGCCTATGAGCCAACTCTCCTGATCCCCACTGACTCATGGCAGCAAACATTCAAGGCAATTATTTCTGCTTAGTCAAGGTGGATAGCATTTTCTCTTTGGCCAGCTTCTGTTGATACGTTGGAGTAAGAAGATTTTTATCATGCAGGGTTAGTTTTTAAAGTATAGTTTAAAAATAGAAAGAAATCTTAAATCCAGTAGCTCATAAACAAATACCAGACATAAGCAACACACTAAAACAACTGAGCTACCTGGCCACGGCTACTTTATTGAATTTTATTTGCTAATATTTGACAATTTTTGCATCTATGTTCATGAGAAATATTTATTTGTAGTTTTATTTTCTTATAATGTCTTTGTCTAGGTTTTGGAATTAAGGTAATGCTGGCCTCATAGAATAAATTAGAAGGTATTCCCTCTGCTTCTAACATCTAAAAAAGATTGTACAGAATTGATACCGTTTCTTCCTTAAATGTTTGGTAGAATTCATCTATGAACCCTCTAGGCCTCAAATTATTTTTTAGATGCTCATTCAATTAAAAAATATTTCTTGAGAAACAACAATGAACCAAGCTAATAGTTCAACTTTCCTGGAAATGTTTTGCAATACTGAGTGAAATTGGGGTGACTGAGTTAATTTTCAGTGTTATATTATGATTGATTATTCCAACAAAATGTATCAAAGTATTCTCCCACTGATTATTATACTGTTTCAGGTTTGGAATGTTCATTCATTTACTTCCATTTATTCATTCCTTTTTTATTTGTTTATATACTTCCCACTACCCAAAATAATTCAAAATAGTTTTACAAGACATGAACACACAAAACCAGGAAAATAACTATTCTAAATTCTTATAATAGTTTAAATTTGTTTCTGGAATCTATTCAGTTCTATTCCAATTTTTCTGCTTTGAAACAAAACCCATATATTTTGATTCATTGTCATGTTGTAACAGAAAACTGTAAAGTATAGTGAGGAAAAACATGGGCTCTGAAGTCAAAATGCTTGAATTAGTCCCAACATCCCATTACTAGCCCTTTAATTGAGAATTCTCCAACCTTCAAACTTTCCAACTATGAGATAAAACACCTGAAGCCTTTTTTGGAAACAGGCCATCTATAATTAAATCCCAAGAGTAAACAAATAATTTCTCAATGCAGATCAACTAATTTTTCTCTGATCAATCTAACATGATGAATAAATGAGAAAATGTATGTGGAAATACTTTACAACCTGTAAAGCACCAAAAATTATTTTATCATACTGATAAGATTGTTTTTAATTTAATAGAGTTTATCATCATTTAAATAAATATGTATTTGTGGCTTTTCATTTTTCCAGTGGAATTTTCGCACTCAATTTGTTTGTTACATAATGTATCTTGTTGAAGTGGTGTTCCATTAGCTATATTAGGAAGAATTCTTATCTTAATAATTTTTCATTTTCCCAAGGCCCCAAATGAGAACCATAGTTTATGTATCTATTTGTTATTTCTTAATTTATTTCTCCCAGAATGTTTTCATAATGTCTTTTAAATAAATCAACCTGAGCCAAACTAATATTTAGTTATTATTTTGAAATTAATTGATTTTTTCATTCTATTTTGCAGATATGTCACTAGCATATAATAATGTAATCTATATGGGAGTGAGCATAAGCTCTGATAGGGTCCTCTAGGACGCAGAGCCTTAGCTAGAGATACAATGCTGAAACTTGGAGAGGCACAAACCTAGAGAGTAAAAAGGAAAAGGGAAAGTGAAGTAAGAAAAGAGGTAATGCAGTGCTATGAGCCACAATGGGCTGCAAAGAATGTTGCTTAGGACTCAGGATCTTTCTAGAAGGACAAGAAGGAGCCTACTTCCTGTTGGTCCACAAGGGGTGGGGGGGCGGGGGAGAGAAAGTTATTTGTGCAGATCTCTTTAGTTTGCCATTTCCTGTTGGTCAAGGTTCATCCCACAGAAGTCCTTCTGTCATGTGGTGGGAGCCCAGGAAGTTAAAATGCACACCACAGAACAGCATAACATCCAACTCTGGAAGTGGCGACTAAAGGCAGTAATATATCATGGAGTGTGTGGTACAGGTAAGTCAGGGCTACAGCTTGATTCTAGTAAATTTAGAGAGTTCAGTTAAGGTGATACAGGCTGGGAGGTATGTGGCCTCCTCAGGGGAGGGTGGGAAGGTTGTCCAGGACATCTGAGGAGGTGCACAAGATTTGATCTGATAGAGATGATACTCTAAATGTATGATGAGATTATTTGTAAATTACTTATAATTTACTATAATTTTGTTTGTATTCCAAGGATTTTAAAAATATGTCATCTGCAGATGTAAATGTTCGTTTCTTTATTTCTCTATTTTCATTTCTTTTTCTTCTCAAGTAATTATTAGAGTATCATAGAATAGGACTAGGAATATAATTTGTTTTTATATTCATTCCTGAGGAATTAACTGTCAGGTCTACATTAACTCTAAATGTTGACCTCAGTTTCAAACTTGTAGCATGTGAAAGGTGTAATAAGAAGTCCAATGGCACACAGACTTTCTAGGCCAGTCTCCTTTTTCTTGGTGCTTAACTACATTTCCCAGCCCCCTTGCATCTGGGTGGACTCATGTGACTCACTCCAGCCAATGAAATGTGGGTAGGGCTAGTGTGATCCTCCAAGTTCTCATCTATGGCTTGCCAGCTGGCTCAATGCCAGAGATCCAGCAGAGGAATCCGAGGCCCCAAGGAATGCAGGCCACTGGATAGAAGTGGCCCCCTGAATGACTAAGTGGAGCAGAGCCCTGCCCCTCCCCCTTCCCACCACAGCCAAATGTGATGTGAACCAGAAATAAATCTTTAAGCCACTGCATTTGGAAGTTGTTTGTCATAGTGATTGCATAATCTCTCTAATATACTTTCCAAACCAAGTTTTAAAAAGTTTTCATCGAGAATAAAAAGTCAGGCTTACTGGTTGACTTCTTAGCACATATTGAGGTTCTTCTATGATTCTCCTGGTATTTTCAGTTAAGATTCCCTTGGCTCATGTTTTCCTTTGTTATTTTAACCTTGCTTTTATTATATGGTTGTATTAAATAATGCCTAAAATAAGTTATTTTCTATTCCCAACATTTTAGCTGGGAGTTTTTGTTAGTTTTGGTTTTAGTTTTTAATCTGTGTTCTTGAGAAGTAGCAAGGCATATTGGGGAAAGCGTGGATTTGGAGTCAGCTCTCCCACTGAATCCCATTTCAGTCAATGGACCCAATGAGCCTGCCATTTAACTGTTCTGAATCTTATTTTTCTCATCCAGAGGAATGATTTCTAATTTGGAGGGGATTTGTGAATATTAAACTAAATATTATGTATAAAATACCATACATGTAGTAGAACTATAATAAACTATAGTTATTATTATCATTATTACTTACTTTGATTTGATTAATAATTAATTCTCTCTCTCCTCACTTGTGCCCTTTTTACACTTGAGAATGTGTATGGGTAGAGGAGTTGGGTACTACATTTTGCTCTCATATTTCCTCAAATCAATCAGTTAATATTCTGCTCCCTCTGATGTGAATAAGACTTTTTACCCTTAGATCAGGTGTTCAAAATTTGAAATCTGGCCCACTAGCTTAATAAAGCTCCTGAAATATGTGAAGTGTTTTATGAAAATATATTTCCCTGGGAGACGGATACATAGAGCTTTCTTCAGATTCTCAAAGAGGTCCCCAACACCCAAAATATTAAGAATTTCTGCCTTAGATCCCATCACCAATCACTTCTCTAACCCACCACTCCTCCAACTCTGATCATGACCATACAAACCACTTGCCCCGGTGTTGAGTATGATTCCCTCGACGTTCTGTGTGGAGTAGGGTTCGGTATCTGAAAGAGGAGCCGCACAGCAAATGAGAGAAAAAGACACGAGATAATTTTGCAATATTGGGGGACCAGGCGGCCAAGTCCCGAAGGACTTCCTCTCCTGTGCTCAGGCCTCTCCAATCTTTTATTGATCTGGAGTAGCCCTTAGGGTAAGGAGGTTTCAATGACACACGGATCAGCAGACAATTTCCAGGAATAGACAAAGTATCTGATTAACTCATCAATAGATTTCTGAGAGTAGGCAGAGTATCTCGTTAGCTCATCAATAGATTTCCGGGAGTATCTGATTAACAATAATCAACAAGGATCTACATAAGTATCTAAGGAATTAAGGGAATTAAGGTGGGGATGCTTCAACTATTATTACCTAAATTAACTGAGTGGTTCCTAGATTAACTGGGTGGTGCACAGCCCTGACCTTTGTTAGGACTTTCAAGGGCTACCAGCTTCTGGGGGGGTCTCTGTCTAAACTCAGCTAGTGAAGACAATGAATGGACTCCGGCACCCCGGAAACACAATCAGATTTTTTGGGGAGGTATGTGTATGCAGATTACCTCTCCCACCTTGCCATGTTGTCTTTCCTTGACATCTTGAAATTATTTTTCCTTTACCTTTGTCTTCCAACTTCTTCTTTGACCATTCTTCTATCTCTATATCTGATATTATTTTCTCTGATAGCCACTGAAAGTGATGAAATCTTTTTCCTCCAGCTACCTTTTCCCTCGACCTTCTCTCCTCGTGGCAAATGCATTCACTTGTACAGCTCCAAATCCCACCTCTTGGCAGATGACTTCTAAACCTGTCCGGCAGAAATAGTATCTCTCCCAAGCTATAATCCAACGTCACCAGTGGCCTGTTCAGCACGTGCATGATGCTATTTTGCTGACACTTTAACCGTACACGTCCCGTATCAGACTTCATCAACCCCTAACCCAACTCTCTCTTCTGATTTAACTCTGTTAACAGCATCGTTTTCCCTTTGACATATAGGATTGCAACTTTGAAGGCGTGTTTTTCTCTTCACTCTTTCTCTGTAACATACCATCAATTGCCAAATCCTATAAATTCTAGCTCCACAATGTCTCTTGAATTCACTCCCTCTTTTCTAAGAGGAGACACATTTATTCTCATCTTTACTATTCTAGCAGCAGCACTCTACTTCTGACCCTCAGTTTTCTTCTCCCTTTGACTGCTACATGCATTCCCGTACCAACATCACCACCTCTAGCCTTTCCTTCAGCAGGTTATCCCTCTCCAGAGAACTCTTTGTAAGGCATGACTGTTTTTTCACTTTCCTACTTAAAACCCATCCATGGCATTTATCTTTCTGAATTACACAGAAACTTGTCACCTTGTCAGTCACATTAGACTGTCTCATCATACAGCCACTACATACCTTTTCAGTGTGGGCCTCACACTAAGACAGGTTTGGCTTCAAATTCTGGCTTTGACATTCCCTAATTATGCAATCTGAGGAAACTTGTTTAATCTCTTCGAGTCTCTTTTGTTTAAATTTCTAAAAATGGGGATAGTAATACTATTCGTCTGTGTAAGGTTGTGGATAACAACAGAGCCTTTACATCTCCCTCCCAATGGAAGTTAGTCTACATTTCCCCACTCTTTGAATTTGGTCTGGCCTCCTTCTGACGTTTTAGTAAACAGAATACGTGAAAGTGGCCTTGTGAAATTTAAGAGCTTCGCCTCAAGACATCTTGAAGAACCCATTCTCCATGCTTGAAAACCTAAGACTACCCTGTGAGTGAACTCAAGTTAACCTTCTGGAGTGGCCGGGTGGAATATAGCCACAACTCCCAGCTTGCCCTTCATCTGACTGATAACCCCTAGTCATGTAAATGAGGCCATCTTAGACCATCAAGCTCCAGCTAATCCACTAGGTAACTGTAGCTGCATGAGCAAGTCCAGGCAAGATTAGCAAAGAACCCTCCAGGGGAGCCCAGTCCTAGCTGCCAACCCGTAGAAGTGAGAGCTAATTGAAGCCACTATATTTTGGGGTCATATATTATACAGGAAAACTTAACTGTTATATCACCTCACAGAGTTGCCAGGAGTATTAAATAAGATTGTATGCATGAAAGTGTGTAAGATGGTGTCCGACACAATAAGAGATGGTTATGTTTATAGTATTAGCCCATCCCTCGTATTCTTTGAGCTAGCCCAAGTTGACTGCTCACTATTACCTGAACTCGTCCTCTTCTTTCTTGTCTCTACACTTTGCTTATGAAGTTCAAGCATTGGAGCATGTATTCCCCCTCCTCCAGTTTATCAAATCCCACTCATAATTCAAGCCTCATCTCAAATGCCTCCTTCTTCATGAAAACGTTCTTAAATTTATAGCTAAACAAGAGATAGTGGGAAAAATGGGATGTAGAAGCCAAACAGATCTGGATTTGGATTTTGACTCTACGTTACCACTTAACCAGGTTTGTAATCTTGGTTACTTTTTTAACTTTTCTGACCCCTATCTTTCACCACTATAAAAACGAGTTGTTGTACAGATTAAATTACAATGTAAAATATGCAGCATTGTCAGTCTAACCTGTAATATTTATTCAACATATGTTAGCTCCTCCCACTCCTCCAAACCCCTACAGCTCCATCTACCATACTGCCTCATCATACGTAGTATGTTCTGCATTTGGTTATAATTTTGAGAACTTATTTTATACTGTACTTAGGGAAAAAGTATTTTATTTATCTTGGAGTCTCATACAGTACCTTATATGGTAATTTGCACATGGTAAACACTCAATAAATATTTATTACATTGAAATTCTTAAGTGCCAACTTATCCAAGCAATTTTAGAGGAGGAAGAGCTCAGTTTTGCTGGGTGGTCAGGGTAAGATTCGCAGAGGACTTGGATTCAAATAAGCTTTTAAAAATGCGAAGGATTTGGAGAGATAGAAAAGGCTGAGAGGGAATTCCAGGAAGACAGATGTGAGTGAAAACACTGAGTTGGAACACTCATAACTATTCCGGAGACAGAATCTAATGGTCTGGCTGCAGCAGAAGGCTGATGGCAAGATAGAAATATTTTTCATCTCATTATAAAAAGTGAGGTAAAGAGCTGAGACTCTGCCCATGGAAATATTGATCATCGGGTCGCTGGGAAGTTAGGAGGAGGTTTATTTTCTTCCCAATTATTTTTCTTTTTAACCATCTTAAACTGATGATCAAATACAACTGATGGAAATGAGTCTTTAAGTCAGCCTGCCACTCCACATTTTAAGAGTAAAGTAGGTTTTTTCTTTGTGGTGTACAGCCCTTAAACTCATACCCCACTGGTACTGCACACAGGCCATCAGATGTATAAGTCTCTTCTATGAGTCTGGTTTAGGATAAGGGAAGCCAGGAGGGATGCAGGAAAGAAAGATTAGTGAAGAGAGAATGATGCAGGTTATAGGAGAAGGAGCTTAAGAGCCAAGGACATGTTGTCAAGGATAGAGAAGGTGAGCTGAAGGGATTGGAAAGGCAGGAGAATGGGGAGGAGATGTAAGCATGGAGAGGCATACATGTGTACCACATGCTAGCATATGACTACAGGTAAATTTACATAAGTAAGGTAGCAGATACCTACTGCCCACAGAAAGGACAGGCCCCAAAACATACAAAAATGCTGAATAAAGTGTCCGTCTGATACATCATACCTGGGCCAGAAAACTTAGTTCTAGTCCCTCCTAACTTACTTACTATTTGCTTGAAATGTTCTTTCCTAGAAAGTTAAAATTTGCCACCTCCATCTAGTTCTCCATTTGACCTGATGTGAGCATTCTGATCATTTTAGGACTAGGATAAATCAGAAGATATTTTATTAAACTGTTGGTGAATGCAAGAATAGTTCTCAATTTTTTGTACTATTTCTGTTATCATAAGTAAGTTTTGCCATTAGGAAGATTTGGGTGGGCTTTTGTGTTTTCGTATTTCTGAAAAGCTTGGTATACCTCATAGTTTCTCAGTGGTTGACTGTGTTGAAAATAAACCTTTGACGCTACCTCTCCAGCCCCAAGGCACTCCTAGTAAATACTGACATCTTTTAATACATTTGTTGACAACTATTCACGTCCATCACAAAGAAATGAATCTGGGAGGAAACTCGTGGAGGTAGGAGGCTCAGAGTATGAGGGAAAAGTACAGGCAGATTGTGCTTATGAGGACATTTGCTTCCTTCTTGCCTGGATGTGACTGGAATGCTTTTTTAGTGCAGCGGTTCTCAACCTGTGGGTCGAGACCCCTTTGGCGGTCGAACAACCCTTTCACAGGGGTCGCCTAAGACCATCCTGCATATCAGATATTTACATTACGATTCATAACAGTAGCAACATTACAGTTATGAAGTAGCAACAAAAATAATTTTATGGCTGGGTCACAACATGAGGAACTGTATTTAAAGGGCCAGAAGGTTGAGAACCGCTGCTTTAGTGGCTACCAAAACAATGTCAGTTTCTTAGAAAACATGTTCTTGGGTCTAAGGACAAGAGGAAGATATATATACAACTAAAACACTGGCCAACAGAAAGCACTCTCAAAATTTGCAAATAATAATAATAAAGCTGCATTCTGAAAACCAGAAACTAGAATCACTAAAATAGTTGGAGGAGAGGAGTCTCTTTATGGAATACTAAGTAGACTTGCCTCCTACAAAGTCTCATTAGCCATGTCTCTAGGGCAGAGGGAATGCATCTCCAGACGTGTCTGCTGTATTCTGCGCTTTAGCCGGAACTGTAGCAGGGTGGCACCTTGGCCAGCTGGCCTGCCCTGCCCGAATCAGTTGTCCTGCCCTGATCCTGAACTGTCCCTCCAAAGCTTTCTTATCATTCCAGTATCGCTGGTTGTGCCAGCCTGGAATGATCTCTGCCATTTAGAAATCCTTTGGCACAGGAGTTAGGTGGGGATCATTGGGAGTCACCTTAGGGTCTAGTCACCACAGATGAATCTCATGGATACAATGATTAGCAATCAAAACCAGTCACAGAGACTACAGACAGTAGGATTCCATTTATGTGAAACTCAAAAGCATGCAAAACTAATGCATGGTGATAGAAGTCAGAACTGCTATTACTAGGGAGGAGTAGCAACTGGGAAAGAGCATGAGGGAGCTGTCTGGGTGTTAGAAATGTTCTAGATCTTGACTTGGATGGTGGCTTACATGAGTGTTAGTCTTTATAAGAATTGAATTATATTCTTAAGATTTGTGCACTTTTTGCATGTTACACATCAAATTCTTAAAATTATTTAAACAGATGTATTGACAGTCTAGCAAAGTCTTTAAGGCCTGACTTTGGAGCCAGACAAACTTTGATTTAAATAATTCTATCACTAACTAGTGAAGAGAGCTAGTGCCCATTACTTCTTATGTCTATATCTTAGCTTCCTTCTGTGTAAAAGGAGTTAATAGTAATTGCAGAGGTAATTGTAAGGATTCAATGAGTTAGTTGAGCAAAATTTTTGTATATTGTTGAGTAAAGAGTGAAGTAGTCTAGAATGGTATTACTATTAGCAGTATTATTGCTAATACTATATTAATCAGTTACTAATGAACTATTATTAATAATAGTATTTGTATTGTTAATAATATTAATGAACTATTAGTTTTATTAATGAATTGTTTCTATTGCTATAAGAACAGAAAAGTTTGGAAAAGCAAATAACAGATTACACATGGACAGCAATTACATGATGAGGTTCTCTTGTGCAGAGTCAATGTTAAGCATTACCTTCTGATCATAGCATTCTTTTCTGCTGAGTTTACTGACTTTAAAAGCCTTCCCAAGTGCACTCCAGGTAGCTAATACCAATCAAGTGGAAATGGTAATTAAGAAGAACATTTCAGCCAGTGCTGATTACAATCACCTAAAAGGCAAGAGCAAGGCAATGTACAATTGAGTGCCTGGTAAACGTTCTCTGATGATGCTGTGATGATGTGTAACCTCTTGGCCATGCCATTAACTGCCCTGTTAAAGGAGAAAGTATAAAGGAAGCAGGACTTACTACTTATGAAAAGGCACCAGGCTCTCATGAAAAGTAGCTGTCAGGTAGATAGTAACACCAGAGTCACTGGCGAACAGAGCCTTGGATATAGGGACTCTTGCCATGAAAAAGGAGCAAATAAGAGGCAGAGCCTGGAAGCCAATGGGCAAAGCAAGACTACAAGTCTAGTTCAGCTTGAAGCAAGGACAGGATCATAAGTGGTGGCCAGTTTAAGGTTAGAGACAGAACATGTAGTGAAGCCAAAAGCATATAAAAGAAGTAGAGTCAAGATAATCATTAGGCAAAAATCTAGGAAGATAGGTGGGAACCAGGAAAATTAGAAGGGCTGCTTAAGGTGGACTTATTCAGTTTGTGATACCTCTTGAACATCCAAACAGAAATGCCAAGCAGACTTGGATATTCAAGACTGAAGAGGCTGGATCTGGAGAAATGAATTTAGGGCTTGTGAGCATGGTATTGAAAGACATAATATTCCCTAGAAAGAGAAGCCACGGACTGAAACATGGGCCCTTCATTGTTTTTCAAAAAGAAAAAGTAAAGAATACTGAACAGGAGAAGCCACTAAATTAGAAAAAATGAGCAGAAAATGTCTCAAAACAAAGGGAAAAAAATGATTTCAGGAAGTGTTTAAGTGGTGTTAAGAGGTCAAGAAGATAAGAACACCATTGAATGGAGCAAGATGGAATTCACTGACCGTCTTAACAAAAACATTATCAGTAGAGAAGTAGCTACAGAGGCTTGATCAGAATGGCTCATCCAGAGATCTGGAGTTGTTCAAATGAGAAGAGATGAAATGTTAGAAGAGTTCTGTGAACTGTAACGTGGCAAATGTAGGATAATTTTGTTACAACTAATTATTGTGGTTAAAAGTACTTAACCTTTATACTTAAGGCCTGCTGGTGTAGATAAGTAAATGGTTGGTAGATAAAGATGGCCAGCTGATGACAGGCAGATCTTAACCGAGGCAAAACTGACGAATACATTAAGGTTGTGAGAGTAGTTTGTTTCCCGCCTCTGTGCCTTAACAGAAAGTGGCTGGGAGTGGTTGACAAGTGCAGTAAACAAATGGAAAGCAGTTTTTGGAAATGGAATTGATGTAAGAGTAAACGCAGAATTTGTACATTTATAGATTCAAGTGTAGACTTAAGCAACAATTTTCTTCAGACATTAAAATTTGGTTAATTAGAAAGCCATGAAATCTATGTTAGATGTGGATAGTAAATTTGATATCCATCTAACAGTTACTTGGGCAAAGTGAATTATGGATTCTGATTTATCCATGCAAGTGATTTACTAAAATATTGCATGCCTAATATGTGTAAGGTCCCCTGAGACAATCCCTAGTAGAAAATGTAACCAATTCAAATATTTCACAGCACAAAACTCAGAATGAGAGAAAACCCTGTAACTTTTAAAATTTTCTCCAATGAATTTAAAATTCCTCAGTAACCACCATTCCATTGGGTAAAAGGAAAAATATACTTACATGTATCAATCAGCAATATCTCTTTTAACTAAATTAATTTCTTTAGTTTAAACTTGCTCTCTCTAGGATAACTATTCCTTTTTCAGGGGTGTCCTCCGTTCCCCCTTCTCTCGAGGTTCATCTTGGTTGGAGGATAACTTGCCTGTTCTGGTTGACAGAAGGGCTCCTGGTCTCCATCTTGTCCTCTGGGTCTTTGCCTGCCTCTGATGCAGTGTGGCCACTCTGCTCTTGTCCCTAGCATCTGGTTGGCTCCCACTGCTACAGTTTGCAGCTGAGGAAACATCTGGTCTCTTCCGTGATGGCTCCAGCTGCTGGTGTCCTCACATGTTCATGTGCCTGGTGCTGAGGGCATCTTGCTGTCCGCTCCATCAGGTGGCTCATTTCAAGTACCTTCTTGGGACTTTCCTCCCCAACCTCTAGGCATCAACCCTCTGATTCCTAGGGTCAGATTCACACCACAACCTCTTGAAAAGCTGGTGCATATGGCTCAGCTGCCTGTCTTCCACAGCCTTCTCTGGGCCTACAGCAAACCTAGAAATCCTCTCCTTTCCAATCCGAGATCCTTAAGAAACTCACAACATCGGTCTTCTTCCACCTTGCTAAGCCTGCCTCCATCTCTGACTCCCGGTTCAGTGGTACTGTGGTCATTGCTAGGCTACTTGGGTCCATGTGTCTGCTTGCTTTCCAGTCACTCATCCACCCTTACCCACTGGGGCTCTAGGCCAGAGAAGACACACCTGTCTCACCTCTTTTTACTCTTTTCTCCTCGCCACAAAGGTCCTACTTCTAAGGACTAGTTTTCTTTTCCTCCTGTCGGTAAGGTGATGGTGATATATATGGTCCCTTTCCAGAGGCCAGAATGGCAAAAGAAAACTGGAAAACCAAGAATAGAAACCCACTGGGAGATGTATTTTTAGAAAACAATGTATTTCTCCCCAAAGAACAGACTATATTAGAGGTTGCTTGTCCTCAGGAACCTTATGAGCTAATCTGAGAGGTTAGACAATATATAAAAAATATAGTAATGCAAAAGCTACTCCAGGGTTGCAGATGTTATAGTCTGTCCAGAGGTTGGCTCAGCTGGTTAGGGGGCAGTATCAGAAGCCCCCTTCTTAAAAACACGGCCGTAATGGAGGACCTTCAGGAGAACAACAAGTAGGAAGTCAGTAGGTTAGCAAAAGAATTCTTAGAGAATTCTGGACATCATTATATTAATTATGTTTATTCTCCCAGAGTCGTACTGCCCTGAGCAAAAGGAATTTTGGACAGATTGTGATTTTGCATACTGATAAATGTGAACTAACTCTAGCCCACTGGAAAGTATTTTTTGTTATTCACATCTTACTTTCAGCTGAAACATAACAAGTACAGGACACTTTCTTTAATAGTATTCCAGAAAGGAACTTGAGCCTGCAAGGGTCATTTAGGCTTTTCCCTATGAAGGAATGTCCTTGTACAAAGCTATTTGCCTATGGTTTATATTTCAATCACTTTTCCTTGGCTATTTGTTAGTGTGGTGAATACAGTTACAGATAAAATCCAAGCAATAGATTTCCTTACTTTAATAATACTTTAACTTTTCTGTTAACCCTTATTCTTTTTAAAATATATTTTTATTGATTTCAGAGAGGAAGGGAGGGTGAGAGAGAGAGAAACATCAATGATGATAAAGAATCATTGATTGGCTACCTCCTGAATGCCCCCTACTGAGGATCAAGCCCACAACCTGGGCATGTGCCCTGACTTGGAATCAAACCATGATTTCCTGGTTCATAGGTCGATATTCAACCACTGAGTCACACTGGCTGGGCCATCTTTATTCTTTTATGCAATAAGTTAGGTTAATATAGTGGCAAAAAGGAAAAGGCAAAAAACCAAAGATGATATGTATGTCTATATTTTCATGCATAATAGTATAAATATCTCTATATATAAAAGCCTCAGCAACCCTTCGACTGGCAGCTATGACATCCACTGACCACTGGGGGCAGACGCTCAATGTACAGGCATGGAAACATGGAACAGACTGATGAATCTCAGAGGGAAAGGGGAGGGGGTTAAGGGGGCGGGGAAGAGATTAACCAAAGATCTTATATGCATACTGAGGCCCGATGCATGGAATCGTGTACCAGTGGGGTCCCTCGGCCTGGCCTGTGGGGATTGGCCAAATCCATTCACTGGGCTTCCGACATCCCCCAAGGGGTCCCAGATTGCGAGAGGGCACAAGCCAGGCCAAGGGACCCCACCGGTGCACGAGGGACCCCACGAATCTGTGCACTGGTCCTCTAGTAATATATTATTCATGTCAGTGTATATTTACATCCAAATACATACTTATAATGTCTATATAAACTGTTGGTATGTCATTAAGTGTGTGTATATGTATGAAATAATTATAAATTCCAATGAGTTAAATCTGAAAAGAAAGAAACATTAGTTGAGCTGTCAGCTGTTAAAGTATGTTACTTTTTGAGGGCACCCTGTATACACACACACACACTTAGGTAAATATAAAAGTACTAAGGTTTATATTGAAGGGTAAGCTGTATACCCACATTTGAGTCAAATGAAATATTTTATGCCTATGAACCTTTGCATATGTTGGTTCCTTCAGCCAGAAATGCTCCTCTAATCCCCTTTGCCTCCCAAACTTCTCCTTATTCTTCAAGAACCAGCTCAAGATCCACTCCTCCACTATGCTGCTATTGTGCTGGGTCCTACTAAAGAATTTCCTCCATGTATGCCTTCATTGTGTCATGTACCTGTCTCTCCTCCTAGACAATGAGCTCTTTAAGTGCAGGAACTGAGTCTCATTCATGTTTGCTCTACCCCAGACCCTAGCCGTAAGGCACATACTAAGCACTCAATAAACATTTTATGAAGAAGTAAATGCAGTCCTTGAATAATAATTAAGAGCTTGATTGAGGGATGGAAAGCACTTTGAGGAGGGCTGGAACCTTTTCCTAAGGCAGAGAGAAGTTATAGGGCATTGGCCTGCTTTGGGAAGGTACTTGGGGATGAGACCACCCACTCTGATAACATGGAGTTATGTCATGCAAATAGCTTTCGTGTCTTTGAGAACGCTTGTGATGAAATATGATTACTTTCTGAAAGTCAGAAAAGTCCAAACGAAGCTCAAGCTCTCTGAAAGTTTCATCGTTTGTAAGGCAAGGGAAGTAGCGGGGGCCAGTAGTTCCTATCCGGCAGGGGGAGGAGGCAATGAGACATTTTGCCCAAAGTGTTTTGGATGATGTGTTCATGTGAGTGAGGAGTCGGGAAAACGGCAACTATTTCAAGCATTTAGAACAGAGGAAATGTAATGAGGGGGCTTCATTAAATGGGGGCTAGGAGAACTGGAAGCTGAAGCAGGAAGGTGAGGAAACCCAGAGATCAGCCAGAGCAGGAGGATACCATCCCTGCGCTGTGGAGATAAAGGGAGAGGACAGTGTTACCACAGACCAAGCGCTGAGATCGCCCAGCAGTAGATGAAACCCCACCCAGTGGGAACTCGCCTGACAGGAGCTACAGCTGGTCCTGGAGAAGGTGCCATCCAAGGCAGAGAGCCTGCAGAGAGATACCTGGGCTGCTGCGTCCTCTGCCCTCCTGTCTCCCGCCCGCACTCCTGCCACCTAAACCCCTTTGTGATAAAAGGCAAAGCAGGAAGACAGAGAGAAATGGGTCTGAAAGCAACACTCAATTCATTGGCACCATCAGTTACTATTAGTTTGGGTCATGAGGAAAAAAATAATTCTAACTGTGGCCTAAGTAAGAGAAGCTCGTGTTTCTCTCCCACAAAGGCCCAAGGAGGTAATTTGGGGCTGGAGTGACATTTCGTGACATCAGAGACCCAGGTGTCTTCTATCTTAATACTCCTTTGTGTGTGGCCTTGACCTCATGGTCCAGAGCGGAGGCTTTGTGTTTCAGGCGTCAGGATGGTAGGACGGACAAAGGAAAACAGAGAGAGGAGCACGTAGACATTGTCTGACAGAACAATGTGTTCTGAACTGTGGGTCATGACTCACTCGTGAGTTATCAAACAATATAAAGGATAACTTAAAAAAAAAGAATAGAACAGAAGATATCTGAGTGTTTGCCATCTAGTAAAGGCAAATATTTCTACATAAAACTGTTTCAGTATGCGAGTGCACACATGACATATATAGGTACACACACATATATAAGATCACATAATGTAACATGAAATGTATTTCTTTTATAGAATGCTGTCAAAGAGTTCAAAGCAATTAAAACTTTCTGGAAACTGTTCCACCTCTGCTTCACCCACTGTCTAGAACTTGGTTACGTGGCTATAGAGGATCATAAGAAGGGTTGGGAATTGTCCCCTTTTCTACAGGCAGCCATTGGCCTGGCTAACCTTAAAGATTGTATTATTATATAAAAAAGAGAGAGTTTCAATAGTCAAGAACCACTCGGAGTCTCTACCACACACAGAGTATTGTTATTATTGTCTTCTATTATTGTTACTATTGACTGTTATTATTGACTGAAAGAGCCATTTATTCAGTGTTACTCTTGGTCATTTAACCAAGTGATGACAGATTTGGTGCCTGGACCCATACAGTGTGTGTGTAAATCCTGCTTTGTCATTTAGTTTCCTCGTCTATATAAAATGAGGGTAATAACAGTGTCTCTCTCCTCAGGTTTTTGGAAGGGCTGAATGAGGAGGAGAGTCGACTGCTTAGCAGAGCATGTGGTACCCACAGAGAGCTTGGGGATGTTGGGAGGACATGTCATCCCTGGAGCCGGGAGTCAGACAGAGGATGTGGGAGGACTCCCTTAGGGTGCTACCCTGCTTCCAGCCAGCATCCACTCCCAGTCTGAAGCGGTTGCTAAAATTCATGGTAAATAAGCTCCGGTTCATAGCAGCAGACTGGACGTTGGCCAGAAATGGGATATCAGCCGGCAATGAGGAACAGTGGAGAACAGCACGGCGACCAGGGACTCTTAAGGAAGAAAGTTGAAGGGGTGAACTAAAAGCAACTCCCAAGGTTCAAGTAGAGTTGGAGTAATAATCACAGTGCCTGGCACATAGCGGCCCGGATTATTTGTTGGATGAATGATTAAGTGGCCAAAATAGAGAAGATGGGAGCAAAATACCTTTTTGACTATGACAGCAACTTACTTTTGGGCTCCTATTGCTGATTACATGTAGGATGAGTGCATATTCAAAAGGAAAAGAATTGTCACACTCTTTTATTAAAAATACATAACTGTTTCTTTCACCTTCTGCGTATTATGATTACTCTTTTAACACTAATTAAACACCCACCATGTGCTAAATGGTAAGCAGAACATGTGAACAATAATATTTCTGCTCTCCTGGTGATGGGCAGAGAAACTTGGTAGAAAACTCAATAGGAAAGATGAAGGTAAATTTGATCTTTTAATATTAATCTTATTGGCATCGTACTTTCAGGGAAAGTTGTGAAACCCTTGAATTGGGAAAATGAAAAAGAGGTAAGCCTTCCTCTTTGGGCAGAGGAGAAAACAGACGACTCGCACAGGCTCCTTCTTCATCTCCAAGGAAAACCATGTGCCTAAACCAAAGGTCACTTTAGACACAACACGTGTCCCGCATGGCTAGTTAATGCATTTACATTACCTACCTGGTCCCTGGAAGCATTTAAATGTGCTATTTCTACAAACACTTAATAGCCCCCAAATTAGTGAAAGGCTAAGTAGGAAGTAAGTGGCAGACTCATGTTCACTAATTCAATAAATGTTTATTAAGTCCTACTATGTGCTGTTTGCTGCTAAGCAAGATATCAAACGGAAAAAACAAGTTGTTTTCCCCCAAAAGGAAGTGACTGTCCTCTGAGAAGCCAGTCAAGAGCTAACAGTTGCAATGCACAGTGCTGAAGGGATGACTGGAAGGGGCTAAGGGGCAGCAGGAAGGGGCATTTACCTCTAGCTGGGGTAGAGGACAGAGTGGTCAGGAAAGGCTACCCAGCTAACGGTGATTCCACCTGAACCTTCAAGAATGAGATCATCTTATCCAGGTGGAAAGGTGACGAAAGATATTCCAAGCAGCTAAATCAAAAGAGGGAAGGCAGGGAAGGATAGAGCAATGAGGGATTGTGTCAGAGATTCAGGTGGCTTGCTTTGCCTGTGATGCAGGTGCATGCTGGGAGGAGGGGAGTCAGGGAAGCAGAGAGATGTGTCGGGGTCCAGATCATGCAAGTCCAGGTGTGCTAAGAGTTTCCATTTCATCCTAAAACTTATATGTGGGATCATTGATCTATAAATGTTGCAGAAATAAAGTGACTTAACTGAGTTCAAAAAGAGAGACTTCAAGGATGGCTTTTTCATTTCCCCCTTGACACCCTCATGTTGCACTTATGTGATCCCTCTCCTCTGAGGTCAGGCAGGAAGCAGGTCTGCCCTCTCAGTGCTGTGATATGAGGGCAACGACACCCAAAGTTAGATGCCTAGTACCGGAGAGTGAGGGACCCAAATGTCTCCGAGGTGACATATTGAAGTGGGGGTCCAAGATGGCTCATCAAACCCAGGAATGCTGAAGGTGAGAATCTGGGGTCAAGAGTGGACTTGAGTAGACCAGGGAACACTAGAGTGACGAATGGCAGGTAAAATGAGAGGTCTCCTAATTTGTTTTTGAGACTTCCATTGCAAGTTTTTAGTACAACACTAGCAAGGGCTGCTTAGGCCTTTAAAAGTGGGGGCGGGGAGTGGAACGGGGACAGAAATACAAATAGGCATGTTTCATTCTTTTCCCTCTTCCTGACCCCTGGGGCTACAGGATGAAGTTACAATGCACATATCCACTGCAGTAGGAATTCTAGAATTCGCTAGCATTGTGGGGACCTCGGTACAAAAAGCACACTGATCTGAAAGTTTCTACCTTACTCGTTCTTGCAATTGATAGTTCAGTATCTGTCTCTGTCACCAAATTGTAAGCTCTTAAGGGTATGAAGTATGCTTGCCACAACTCTGCTTTCTAGTATATGTCAAAGTGCCTGATGTGAGTGAATGATAAAGGTTTTAAAAATCTGAATCTGGTTTGCCCCATTTACCACTAAGTTACTCATATAGTAATTCAAGAGCAAGTCATCTGGATGACACTGATAACATAAAATCTATGCTTTCAAGATGGTTTGTGGTTATGTTGCTGTGTTTTTGGTTTTTATACAGACATGTGTTCGTGGCTCCACTTTTCTGAGATTAGTTTCCTTCATTGTAAAATGGATTTGATAATAATACCTACACATTATTACGAAGCAGGAGAGCACTGTAAGTAAGAGTGAAGGCCTGGACTTAAATAATGGCACCATCACATACCACTGGTGAAACCTTGGGTAAAGAACTCAATCTCGCTAAACCTCAGTTTCCTAATGGGTAATATGGGGATGAAATACTTCCAAAATGGGATCTTTGCAAAGATATAATAAAATGATCCATTTTAAACACTAGGCCTAGTGCCTGGGACCTAGTGAGAGCTCAATTATTGTGCCACATAGTTTTAGGGCTTAAATGAAGTAATTTCCTTTAAAACATAGAATATCCTGCCTAGAACCTTATAAGCATGCAGAAAGTGTTAGCTATTAATTTATTTCCATATATAGTCATCATTTCAGTATGCAAACAACTGTTTGTCTAATTCATTTGCTTTGTTCCATCGCTTCAATTGCAGTCTTGATCTGTGATTTACATCTCTTGTTGTGATTGCATTTTTGTTGTTGTTGTTCATCCTCACCCGAGGATATTTTTCCATTGATTTTTTTAGGGAGAGTGGAAAAGAGAGGGAAAGACAGAGAGAAACATTGATGTGAAAGAAACACATTGATTAGTTGCCTCCTGAGCCTGGGCCACCCTTGACTAGAATTAAACCCAGGACCCTTCGGTCTGCAGGCCAGTGCTCTGTCCACTGAGCCAAACTTGCTAGGGCATGATTGCGTATTTTATAGGTTTAATGTTGCATCCCTAGCCAGAGTATAAACTCAGAGCAAGTAGCATGGTACTTGCATATAAGTGCTCACCCTATCGATATTTCGATTTGGTGAACTGATAATTCTATTATTCTTAAATAGTTTTCAGAAAATTTTTAAATTTTTAGTAAGATGGAAAGAAAACTATACTGTTTATATTTAGTAAGGGGTCACCAAACCCACGAAAGGAAAGGGTCATCCGATTTCAGCATAAAGAAATGACTAACTTACAGCCCATTCTTCCTCTTTGCTTTCTAAGACTCCCTAAGTTATGTTTAAGTTTTCACTATTATGCTTATAAAAATCATGAGGGCTTTTGCTAAAACTCTGGGTATTTTTAATGTTTGTCATTTGTTTTGTTTTAACTGAAAACTTAGACTTTTCCCTTAGAAATGCCCTGGGTAGAATTATTTAGAGACTTTAGAGATGCTCTTTAGTTCAGCTAATAAATCTTAGTAGAGTCCCTGACTTAAACCATCCTCCACACAACTAGTGTAATCTTTCTCATCTCCTCCGTAACACCCTTCCTGCCCCCGTCCTTCACAGGAGAAAAGTCCAAGTTCCTTTTTTTTTTTTTTTTTACCAAAAGTACTCATCAGTTGCCTCTTCCCACTTAATGCCATAGAAACTGTAAATTTCTAGTTCCTTTCTTCACTTTGTTTTGCTCTTTGTACATTTTTAAAAGATTTTCTCTCCTGCAGGGATGCCATTATGTGTGTGTGTGTGTGTGTGTGTGTGTGTGTGTGTGTGTGTGTGTGTGTAACTCCCACCTATTCTTGATGACATTTCTCAGATGCAGTTTTCTCTGCCCTCTCCCCTTATTAGATTAAGTGCCCCTTCTATTGTACCTAATGCATAACCTCCTTCTCTGGAATGCTTCATATTATACTTATTAATTCGACAACTATATCTTAAGTAGCTACTATACCAGGTACTATATCAAACATTGAGGATATGTTAGCAAAACACACAAAAGTCGTTGCCTCCATGGAGCTTACAGTAAACAAAATAAGTGAGCAAATATATATGATGTTAGGTGGTACAAGCACAACAAAGAGGTAGGATAGAGGGAGTTCCTGGAGGGAGAGTTTTAGGGGGTTATAATCCTAAATGGAATGAGACCTCCCCTCATTTTTGAGTCCAGACTAGAAAACGGTAATATGGGGAAACAATTCTCCATTGGGTTTCTTGCATTTTTGCATGCCTTGTGCGCAAGGCATGAACTGCCCTATTGTTCTGCACCATTTTTTCACGGAGTTTATTTAGTGAACAAGTAGAGATTGTGTCTCTCTTTGGAGCAAAGGGAAAAATTACTCTCTGTCCAGCATACTAAAGCTATCTCCCTCTGGGACAAATGGCAGTTTTGTTTGCATTTTATTATCAATGAGATGTGGGTTATCTAAGCTTGGGGTTCCTATTCTTCAGTGCTACCTGATGTGAGCAGGTGTCACCTGGCCCTCGTTGTGGTGCCTGTGGGAATTGGGGCTTGGGGAGTTGGCACAGATGATGAGGGCTACTGCTGTTGCTGTGAGTAATGAAGTCCTTTGTCTCTAACCCAGGAGGCTGTTTCTTCTGCCAGCGTCCCTGAGGCTGTGGTAGGCTGACTTATTGGCTTGCAAATAAGGTAAAGTTTCTCAGACTTCACAGTTCTTGACAGTGATGTACATATATATATATATCTGGAAGAGGAGCATTCAAGATACAGGGAACAGCAAGTGGAGAGGCCTGAAGCACTTGCTGTGTGTGATATTATCTGTCTTAATATTTTCTGACTTCCCCAATTACTGTAAAGTTCTTAAGGATAACTCATCTTATTCATCTGTGTATCCTTAGCACCCAGTGAAATTATTGGTACAGAGCAAATTCTCAATAGCTGTTTGTTGGCATGAACAGGAAAAAAAAAATAGTTGTTGCCTTGGAAATAAGAATGTTTCTTAGGCAGAGATTTATCGGTGCCAGTTATTACTATTTCCTTTCATTCACTCAGTGAGAAGCACATGACAGAGTGGCAAAAGAATTGAGTTTGGAGCAGAATAGATCTGGGTTTCCATCCCAGCTTTGTGGCATATTAGCCTGTAACCTTGAGCCTCAGTTTGCCTGTGCATGAAATTGTAATAATAATCTTGTCTTCTCTGTTTTGATGCTTAAGTGATAAAACGTAGGAAACATACTAAAAGTTCAAGAAATGATATGTTGTGCGCCATATATCGTACCTGACCCATGGTTGGGTGTTGGAAACATATCTCATACTGCTATTCTATTTTTTGCTAGCTCTCAATTTGAAGGGGAATGGGAAATCTGATGATCTTTAAAAGCAGGAAGAACATGAAAAACATGGAAGATCTTTGTTCTAAGATTTTGCTTGGACCAGAAGTCATTTCCATTTACTTAACAGTAAAGCACACTTGTTGAGACCTGAATTATTGTAGAAGTTAATGAGCGAGCACTAATTTCTGCCCTTGGAGTTCATGGTTCTATTCTCCTAAGCTCCCTTGAGTTCACAGGTTCAGTATAGTTTGCAGGCAGTATTGTTTTGAATGGGAGGCTTGCCAGAAGCATTAGGCTGAGAATCTGTTGTTAACTTGGCCCTGTTTCCACCTCGGAGCATGCAAAGGGGAGTTGTGGTGGCTTGGAAACTCCATACCACATTTTTGGAAATCTGACCGAGAGTTTCTCAAAGCAATTTGACATGGAGTTTCTCTGTGGTGAGAATCTTGCCCAAAAAGTACCATGAGGTGGTCTATCACTTAAGTGGATTTATATCCCCCCGATACTCCCCCCCACCCCAAAATATGGAAGAGCTGCCAATTTGATGAGGCATCTTGGTCTGTTCTTCTTTAGCAGTCACAGAATAAAATTGCTTGTGCTCCTCTTTGCACAGAATGAATGCTTCAAGGATCACCCTTTTCTCAGTTCTTTGGTCTACCACTCTTTTGGGTTTCTACCCTGGTCTGGAATTCTGCTAGAGTCTGTGGCAGTGAATAAAGCAGACAGAGTCCCCCACGGGTGATTCTGCCATAGGTGATTGTAGACCACACTTTGAGAAACATTAAGTTGGAGAAAAGGGAATTACGAATGGACAAGGACAAGGCTGCATGTTAAGTGCTGGGCTTATGGAAAGGAAACAACTAGCGAACAGGTGTCCAGCTCAGTCACAAGCAAGAAGACCACGAGATAATTTTAATGGTGGTCTAGTGTCTTCTAGGCACAGTTGGGACCCACTTAACCAGTCTTTTCATTATTTTGTAGTTTAAATAGTTACACAGTCTGTAGTGTCCTCGCTGTATAGAGCAAATGATTGAACTTAATCCTGAGAGTTACATCAAGACAAGAGAGAAAAACTGAGTCTGTTAGTAGTAGAACATGTGGACTGGAGTTGGAATGGGAAAATTAGCTCTGAGTCTTGGTGGTGACCTCTCACGGGTCACAGGTTCTATGTGCTGCACTTTCTCTGATTGGCTCTCTTAGCTTTATTTGTGATGTTTGCTCCCTCATAGCTCTGTGCAGAATCAGACACACTATTTACTGGGTGCTTCTGTGTATATAACAGATGGTAGGATAAGAGCTTTATGTACCTTTTTACAAAAACTCTGGGTATTATTGTTTATATGGTACAGATGAAGAAACTGAGGGAAAGAAACGTTCAACTTTACAGAGATGATAGAGCTAATGAGTCTTGTCCTTGAGATGGAATCCAGGTTTTCTGATTCCAGTATCCATGCTCTTAATGGCTATATGCTTACCCACACACAGATGACTATACATATAACCATGAACATACACCAGGGAATGTGTAGTCCTCTATACACATCTCTCTGTGTGTATGTGCCTATATACAGCTATATATTCCCTGCGATATGTATTGTGAGACTCATGGCCCCTATGACTCCTTCTTATGTCTTTTGGTTGCAATGACCACTTCTGTCTTTTCCCCTTAGTGTTTCCTAAAGTAAAATTTTTGAGAATGAAAATTTGCTTCAACAGCTGATCTGCTGGCCATGCCTCGGGTGCTATAGATTGGCTTACTTTCATGCCACATGCCCACCCTGGTCCAAGCTACCCCTCTGGGACACACTCAACTAATACTGAGCAGAGGTTGATGGTGGGGCAATTTCACTTATATGGGCTGGGGCCATTAAGGCTGGCAGTTTATTAGGCAACAATCTTTTATTGGTCTATCATGTACCAGTATATGTTATGTGTGTAAACATTTTTTTCTAACACCAGACTCGTAGCTCAGAGCTTACCATTTGAAGACCTGGGTTTCTACACTGGCGCCACCAATCAAAAGTTGCGTTACTTTGGGCTAATGACTTTATTTCTCTGGAACTTTTCCCCACTGACAACATAAATATCACAGAGCCCTTTCTGGGTATTGAGAATCTATTGGGTGTAGGCACTGGACGAAAATGCTAGAGCTCCCAGATGAATGAGTAACCATCTGGGGAGCTTGTTTGCAGTCTAACATGGTTCATAAGACTCATCTGGGTGGTGGGGTCTGTGACATGCACATCTGGGACTTAGCGCACCTCCAGAGATTCTGCTCTGGCAGACTTGAGATGAAGCACAGGATTTGCAGCGCAGTAGGTGCGCCCTAAGGCTACCTGTGGTCAAGGAACTTAATGAGAAGGATTAGGGAGGAGAGAACAAGACTTTCAAATAATCACAATCCTGCTTATTAACTGCTGCGGGGCAATACTGCAGAGAGAGAAACCAAGAACTTCGGAACACCAGAGGAGGAGGAGGGGCAATAAACACTAGGGAGACAGTGCCAGAGACGGCTTCCCGGAGGTGACTCCCCACTCAGTAGGGACCTACCAGGTGAAGAGGAAGGGAAGGCATTCAAGGCCACCAGCAAAGGTATTTTCTGGGGGCTGGTGAGGATTTGGGGGCAGAGTAGCATCAATAAGGCCAGAAAGGCAGATAAGCCAGCGCACAGAGAGCCTTGTTTATTGTTAAGTTAATGTCTCTGAGGCGGGGCATCAGAAATGTTTAGGTTAGTGAGAGACAGGTTCAGACTTTACCTTTAGGAAGGTCATTTTGGTTTCAGTGTGGAGAATAGAATGTTGGGGATGAGACGGACCACGTGGAGACCTGAGAGGAGACAGTGGTCACAACCACAGGTGAACTGCGATGAGGCGCTGAGGCCAGGTGAAGGGACACAGATGGAGAACGGGGATGGATAGGAGAGGCAGCAGGTAGTATGTGTAGGGAGTGAGGCACCAGCTGGAAAAAGGATGACATCCACCTCCGTCTGTAGTCATATACAGATTTAGGTGGAGAGTAGGAAAAAAACAGGAATGAGTTTTAGTTCAGGTATATCTAGTAGAGAAGTCGGTAAATAGTTGGACTCATCAGTTCATTCCAGCTCCAAAGGGAGACTGAGCTTTGTTTAGAAGTTTGCAAAAATTCTGATGTCTTGGTGATAATTGAAGGCATGGTTGCACCGAGAGTTCTCAAGAATAACCCGAGGGTGAAAAAAAGGAACATAGAGTTAAAGTCCTTCGAAAACGGGTCCCCTCGTAGTAGCGGTATACAAAAATATTGTCAAAAAAGGAGAAGCCAAAGAAGGAGTTTCAGAAGGATAGCTTAGCAACGTGTGACAACTTTGGCGACAATGACCTTGAAGAATCCAATACAAAAAATTAATAGTGCTGGATGCCATTATCATTTTTGTTTTGTTTCTCTTCCACTTACCATCTGGCTAATCTTTTTTGCTTCACGGATAGATGCACTATCATGCGCAATGGCATGACAATAAAAAGCAGAAGTTACAGGATCATCTCTCTACCAAATGTCAATTCAACTCTGGGGACAGAAGGCAACATATAGATTTTTTTATCCTATTATTAATTCAAGAATCACTTTTACTGGTACAGCACCGACTTTGGGCTTGGTCCTGAACTAAGTGTGGATGGTGGAGCGACGGATTGGTGCCTGCCCCAAGCAGGCTTATCTTAGTTCTGATATGTGTGAATTGTGTAAAACAAACATGGCAGATATAAAGTGATCTTGTGCAAGAGCCTGCTTTGCCTCTCTCAAGGGGGCACAGAGTGGAGAGTGCCACAAAGTGAAAACAGAGTATATAGCACAGGCAGCACTGATTAGGGAATTCAGATGACAGACACAATGAACCAGGTACAGCGGACCAGGGAAGGCTCGCAGGAGCTGTGTTTGTAAGACAATCTAGTCAACGAAGTAAAGCAGAAGGTTTTGCTGTAAAGAGAAGAGAGCACTCCAGGTTCTAGTCCTGCTACCACCCCTCCAGGTTGCCCTGATCTTCCTGGTCATGGCTCTGTGTTCTAGGAACCCACAGCAGCAATCTCACAACGTCTGGAAGGAAGAATGGCAGCTTTAATACCCCCCAGAGAGGCTCAGCCAGGCCTGGGGAAGGGGGGGATAGGAAGGTTAACCTTTCTTGCCTCTCATGCTCCAGAGAAATAGATGTGTGGGGCAAGCTCCGGTTAGTTTTTGCTTTTGATGGGATCAGATGGTTCATTTTCAAAGAGAGCCTGAAAGAACGATGTCATCTATAAGAGCCAGAGCCTAGGAGTCAGGCTTGTGCTTCAATTCTGGCTCTGCCTCTTATCCCCTGGGTGATCTTCTGGCAATTGATCCCACCTCTCTAAGCCTCAGTCTTTGTTACCTAAAAATTTGGGATAAAGATATGTACCTCATGGGGATGTGGTAGGGATTAAAGGATAATGTTACAAACCCCAGAGCACATCGCAGGGCACAAAGTAGCTGATTTAAAAAAAAGAAATCTGTTGATGCAACCAGTGCTAGCTATTGTTAATAACATCGAAGAAAAGCAGAGGACGCATACAGGGCAGTTCCCCCCCTTCCCAAAGCTCTGCCGGGCAGAAGGCCAGGATCCTGGAACTTAAAGGGATTTTGGGATGGGGGGGAACCTTGAACGGGTGGGATCGTGGAGTCCCTCGCATTGGCAGAGGCGGGGAGAGCTGGGGTGAGTCGCAGTGCCAGGCAACCGGAGGGTCCAAGTGACCCAGCCCTGGCAGGGCTGGTACCCGGGAAGAGAGCCTTTTCTCCTGCCTCTGGCGT
>NW_006297573.1:2488780-2489727 GCF_000327345.1 Myotis davidii
GGCGTGCTGGCTGCTGGGCGCGGTGGCCCACGCCGACTTCTCCATCCTGGACGAGGCGCAAGTGCTGGCGAGCCAGATGCGGAGGCTAGCGGCAGAGGAGCTGGGGGTCGTCACCATGCAGGTAAGAGGCTCCCATGGCTCCCCCATCTTGCCAGGCATTCTGCCTCTCCTGTGCAGACCCCTTTCCCCAGTGCAGGTCCCCTTGACCGTGCACCGACCTCTCTGGCACGCACAGCCCCCTCCCCCTTCCCCTTCTTGGGGCTACCTCTGTTCTCTGCACAGGGTCTCCCCACGCCCATATGCACACCCACTCTTCCTTGCACCAGGTACTCCTCCCCTTTTCCTCTGCAGAAGCCCCTGCTCTTTGCACGGGACCCCCTTTCCCTCCCATCCAGCTCTTTTATCTCCGCGAGGATTCTCCGGTTCCCTCGCACCTCCTTCCCTAATGTGCACGATTCTCCTCCGCAGTCTGGTTTTTACCCCGTCGCCCCTGCAAACTTCCCTTCCTTCTTTGTGTACCCATCCCGGGGCAGCCGGCCCCGCCTGGCTCGGATGATTTTCCGAGGCCCCCAGCCTGCCCCTGGACCACCTCCTCGTGTCCACCCCTACCGCGCGCATTCAGGGGCGCCGGGAGGGGAGGCACCCGCAGCTGCTCCCAGTCCACCTGGGTCCCTGCGGAGAGAGGCTCTGAGCGGACTCCGAGCTCCCGGTCCCTGCCCGGTGCCCTGGGGGAGGGGCAGGCTTGGTAGATTCTTGGTGGATTCCCGACTCTTGTCCTGTAGGGGAGACTTTTGTTGTTATTGCTATTGTCCCTTGCGTGCTGTCCGCTGTACGATCTTTGTTTTGTTTTGTACCTGCCTTTTGGGGGTGGGGAGTGGGAACACAGTGAATGAGGCTCCTATGTTTCCCGTTTGTTTACAGTGCGGCTCCTCCCCCCCCCCCCCCCC
>NW_006297573.1:2489785-2524608 GCF_000327345.1 Myotis davidii
GTCTGATAGGGAATCCTGACGATGTTACTATTAACCAGCAACACAGCACTTAGTAAACATTGCTGCACAGCCACCACCTGGAGAGTCAGTCCCGCCGTTATTTTAACCTGCACTTGGCTGGTAAGGCCCCCTCGATGAGGAGAGGTTGAGATGACGTGGGGACTCTGAAACCTTTGCTGTAATGTTCTTCAGGAAAACAACCTCTTATGCCTTCTAACAGCAACAATGGTGATGCATGTGGTCTTCGAAAGAACGAAGTTTCCAGGAATGTGTTCTTGGAATAGGTTTCAGAGTTCGATTTTACAGTGACCACCAGTCCACCTCCCACCAGGAGGGAGAGGTGTTTTGAGTCACTTAGGCGGGGTTTTGTGTCGCTTTGGTAGGATTCAGGTTTCTGACGCTCCCCACCCTCCCCTTTTTTTAAAAAACACTCTTCCCTGCGACCTCTCCAGTCTCCTCCCAGGATGATGCAGTTTTCCTAAAGCAAGTTCTGCAGACCTTTTACACTAAAGTGGAAGACAATTAGAATTACTAGTATTTTTTTAACAGTGAGGTGAGGTTGAAGAGTGGTTGGTTTGCTTGAAGGAGAATTCTGTACAGTCTTTCTTCGTAGATAGCAGCCCTGAAGTGCCATCCTGTCGGGTTCTTCATTTGCATAGTAACAGACAAGCTTTTAAGTTACCCCACTTAACTGTCCTTTTCTATGCAGAACTTTCAACTTCAGATCTAGTCGTAATTTTCTTCCATAGACATTTTGTGATCTCTGATGATTGTTGAGAGTTCTTAGGAGTGAAGCCGCTGTGAGAGGAAACAGAACTAAAATGTTAGGAAGAACACTGGTGAGTGTTTCAGTTTGGAGCCCAAACAGTTGCATTTTTGCATGGAGGCGCCTCTTTTAATAAAGGACATTTCCTATGTTGCTGTCTTGGACTGTGCTTGTAAGGTCTGTAGGCATTTGTCACCTTCAGCCTGTAACTGGGGCAGGACAAGGGAACCCTAGGATTTTTTTTTTTTTACCCCCTTCCCCATATAAGCGAAGGGCTTGCTTTCTCTAAGATGCTGACAGCAGTTTTAGTGTTTCTCACCCGATCCTTGACAAAAGGTGAAATCGGATCCTAACACATTGTCATTTAGGTAGGGATCCAAAGCAAATGTAGTTTTAAAAGGCTTCTCTGTTGAAAAGGAGACACTTTAGAAAAAAGCCCTGATCAGTGGGGGGTTTGTGCCCAAATGGCCCTTTATCTCCCAACTCGCCTCTTTCTAACACCTTTGCAACCTCATTGTGGAAACTGGCCTCCTGGGGACAGGGTTTTGTCTGGCAAAATGTGAAGTGGCTTCTCTCCTTTTTTGAAAGGGGAAGCACATACTGTATTTAATATTTAAATTCCTCTTCTTGAGCTGTACCTTGATCTGCCACTTGCCTCTATCTGGGAGAATTGGGGAGAGTCTCTTTTTAATTTTGACTGCCAGCTTTTTTGGGGGGTGGGGTGGGGGGGTTGGGGGGATACTTATAAAATAAAATCTAAGGCAGGTTAGGTTTTTGACCCATAGAACAAAGATTGTGAGCCTCACATGTCCCGCTGTAATCCTCTGGAATTTGTTCCCCGGGACTGAAATTTTGTGGGGTTAGTGACCTAAAGTGCAGATTATATAGCCCTCCCTGTGGAATGCTGAATTTTATAGCTGCAGAGCTAATCTGTTGTTCGAGGTAGGAAGCCTCATGTGGACATTAAGGTGAGCTGGGCAGACTTCCCTGTGAGAGGGCTGGGGAAAGCTGGTGTCTCTTTGTAGGAAAGAAAAATATGCCCTCCCGTGATGAAGGGATTGACTCCTTTCATTTGACCTTGGCATTTCTAGCTCAGTGCAGACCTTTCTGGACAGCATCTTACTTGATGAGAAACGTCAAAGTATATATGTAAAAAGCCTACGTTCAGACTTTTAAATTGCTCCTGTTGAGGCTGAAATTCTCCAAAGACTTTTTATTTTTTTTAGTTTTGAGAAATGGCAAAGTCAGTCCTGAAGCGAGGCCTGCTTGCACATTTCGAATGGCAGCACATACACTGCTCACAGGAGGTTGCAAGGGGTAATTTTACAAAAACAAAAACCAGGCCTTCTTTCAGCGCTGTAGTTTCCCATGACAAGTTCTTGCGCTTGCTGGTAGAGAAGACAGTTTGAAAAGCGGTCCATCTTAAAGAGTTTCTTGGAAAGGATTTTTTCCTGGAGGCTGCCTGTTCTTGTTTTGTTGTTGTTGTTCCTTTTCAGTAATGGTGAAAATATTTTAAAAGTCTTGACATGATTTGCACCACCTAATGTTGCCAGTGCCCTGGGAAAGCTGTCACTGAATACTGACCCCCTGGCAGCAGGCATCATACATCATGGGTAAAACTCAAAAACCTAATCATCGTTTCCTCAGGGGTCTGGGTGAGTGAAACCATCTTCGTTGTGATCTGGGGAGCAGAGAGTGGCTGTGTCCAGGGAGACTTGCTTCTGCTTATTCACTCATGCAACAAGTTTTTATCAAGCAGCATCGTGGAGGGGAAAGAACTCTACCTTGGGTTCCAGCCTTGGAAGTGGGATGATCTTCATCTGCAAATTTGGGAATGGTGATTCTTCCCAGAGATTTGCTCTGTGGACCTAATGGGAAGAGTGCATGTGAAGGCACCTGTTCATGGGAGGCTGGGCTGGGAACTGTTGATGGGTGTGGTTGTTCTTAAATGGAGAAATATTCATTGAAAGCTTACTGCGCACAGAGCACTATGCTAGGTGTTTAGCAGATTTACAAGGAGGTATTCCAGCACAGCCCCGCACATTTATAATCTGGAGGAGGAGGTAAGATTGCACAGGTAAAACAGTTCAGCAACAATGCCTGCTTGTTAGGAGGCATGTCTGGCTCTGGGAGCCATTTCACCAGGCACTTATAAGGCCCATTTAACATTATATGACAATACAGGCTTCCTAACAGCGAGGGCCTGGCACACAGCCAGTGTGCCCGCCTTGATGTTAGCTCTGACACAGCTCTGCTGGGCTGGGCAGGGTCACTGTGAACTTGGCAGGCACACCAGCAGGTTGGTCAGACAGCTGCTGTATGTGGCCTGGAAGGGGGTGGTGGTGTGGGTGGTGGGAGGTCCCGCTAGTAGAGGCAGAAGAAATACCAGAAGCACAAACTAGAGCTTCCACTCCAGTTGCAGAAAGAGCAGCAGCCGGGACAGATGTGATTTCAGAAACTGAAGGGCTCAACCTGGGGTGGTGTTCACTGAAAATACAGAGCACTGTGCATAGTGGCTGCAGCTGAAAGTGAAAAGGTGGCCTCCTTTGTATGCAGTTGAACAGCATTTCTTAAGTGCATTGTTCATTTCTGTAACAAATGTTCAGCAAACTTTGGGGGGGGGGGCGGGCCTCTGCTCTACGAGGAACCTTGGGTTAGACTAAGCTGGAGAAGTAAGGTGAATAAGGCCTGGTCTGTGCCCTTAGCTCTCAACTGATGATGGCGACATACAAAAGCAGGTGTTATGATCCCGGAGGTTAGTGAGAGGCAGAGGTTTTAGAATGCAGTGGGTTGGAGCCATGGTGGAGGGAGGAACAGGGCATTATGGGAGTACAGAAGAGGGCTGCCCAAGCCCATCTGGTGAGGTCGCAGAAGGTGGGTGGCTATTCCTCTCTCGGTCTTTCAGTGAACTGTCTGCATACACAGGCCAATCCTGAAAGCAGCAGCAGCTTCAACCATGAAGGGTATCCACATCAGTAGTTCATCAGGCATTTCTAATCCCCTTTGATGGCACTGGACAAGGTAGTTGGCATATCTTTAAATGCCTGAAGAGGGGGCGGCTGTGACTCTTGTATGTCTTCATGTGATCCCATGTCTTGTTTCTTTGGCCATCACCCCTGGAGCTTCTGTGGTTACTGGACATAAACATCTTGATGCCTTTCCTGTAACCGCATGCTGATAGACAGTGATTTAGGTAAGGTTTGTATTCTCCCTAAAATAATGTCCATTATACCAGGAATGTCATGTTTTAGATGCTTTGAATGTTTACTTAGGCAATATAGAATGTTTTAGGGGTGAGAAGTCACCTGTATTTGCAAATAATATGGTTTGATTCTGTCTATGCCTTGTGTACAGTATAAGCCCTAGTGGAAAACCTGCCGACTTGTTCTCTTCTGAAATTGAATATTTGGAGTAGAAGAAAGTTGACGATTGATGGGTGACTGAGTTGAACTTGGTAAGCATGAGCCCAAGGAAAAGCATGTGGAATGACTTCTGTCGGAGTATCCCCGGTGTGCTAGGACTTCCTTCCCTTCCTCTCCGCTAATACCTGTCTTAGAGCTGGCATCCTCGCCTGTGCTTGTGCTTTTCGTGCCAATCATACTTGAGTCTGGAGGGTCCGGGGGAGGGGAAGGAGATGGCTTCACACTTTATAACTTGGTGCTATTTCTGGTTGCTGCTTGAGGAGTTCCTTCCTTGAGCTTAAAGTGGATGAGCAGACAGGAACCTTGCAGAACTCTGGAATTTCGGGATTATGTGCAGTGGGGTTTACTTTGCATCTGTTTGGACCTGGCGTAAAAACGTGTTGAAATCCAAAATATTGAAGGGGCAACAGTTTAAAAAAAATAAATTCTTAATTTTCAGTTACAGTTGACATTCAGGGACAACAGCTTGAGTCGGTTCATCTTTAACTGCGTAATTTCCAGCACGTTACTAAATTGCCCTGAACTTTAGCTGTGTCTTCATGCTTTATTTGGTTAATGGAGAGAAATATATTTAAAAAGTGTCTAGCACAAGGCCGAACATAGGAACAGTCAGTAAGCAGACATTCATATGGGACGGTCTGTGTAGTGCCAGGGCACAGAGCCTGGAAGGCAACCAGCATGTAGCCTCCAAGCCTGAATGAAACTGAACTCTAGTCATTAGAACCCGCATATTTCAACGCGGTCAGTCCTCTGTCCCAGGGGTTAGCAAAGTGTGGCGCACAGACCTCAGGGATGTGGTGCAAAACCTTCCCTTGGGGTTTGTGAAGAAAGTATTAGGCCTGTTAATCATAGTTATTTATTTACTTTTAAAGTTTTGTATGTCAAAGATTTGAAAAACAACACACCAAAGTAAAGAGAATAGCATTAAAATTCCCCTCTATCTTATCCAGCTCCAGCCGTTATTAACTTGTGGTCAGGTTGGTTTCATCTCTGCCAACCCCCATTCTTCCCTGCTCCTCTGATTATTTTGAAGTAAATTCCAGATAGCACATCATTTCATCCATAAAATTTTGTATTGCCTCCTTCTTTAGTTTATGTATTTCTAAATGTTTTACAATACCATAGTATTGGTATATCAGCATGAAGAATTTGTAGTCCACAAATAAATACAAATATTTTGGAGGGTGCATCCTTACAGTTTTTTTGTGATGATATGTCTAGCCCTTTATAGACAGCTAGAGGTTTGCCCGGCAACCTCTTCAGCCTTCCAGATGTAATGCCCAACCTTCCTTCGGGGAGCTCCTCTGGGATCCTTTCTTCCTCCCTCATACATGCCGTCTGGCCTTGGTTTTCAGGCTGGGCTTCCCCACAAGGCTGTGAGGTTCCACGTTTTCTTAGTGCCATGCAGTGTGAACCATGGCTTATTACTCCTGTTCCCTCCCCCTCCCAGAGGAGGGAGGAGTGAAAAGGGACAAGGCAAGGTAAGCTGTAGGTGGGGAGAGGGGAGGGTTGACAAGGAAAAGCTGGACTAGATACATATGTGTCTAATAAGCCGTCTGTCAGCAAATATTCACTGGGCCCCTCATTTTGCAGAATTGGGGGCTGGGAGAGGGCAGGAGACGTATAGGACATCCACCCCTCCTCTGAGAGCTCAGGCCTTATCAGGGAGGCTAAGCCAGTTTGCATAGTCAGTGGTTCTCACCCTGTGGGTCGAGACCCCTTTGGCGGTCGAACAACCCTTTCACAGGGGTCGCCTAAGACCATCCTGCATATCAGATATTTACATTACGATTCATAACAGTAGCAACATTACAGTTACGAAGTAGCAACGAAAATAATTTTATGGTTGGGTCACAACATGAGGAACTGTATTTAAAGGGCCAGAAGGTTGAGAACCACTGGATAGGTCAAGACAGTAGAGAAGGAAATTTTAAAATATGGGATCTAGATTACAGCAGAATCATTGAGTCCAATATCGACAAGGGGTCAGTTAGACACATGAGTGATGTGGGCCAGGTGTCGGCTAGTAAAGACTGGTGTTTGCTGTTATAAACTGGAGGGCACGTGCCAGGGAAGCAGGTGCTGCTCAGCTCCTGCAATTACTGCCATTGGCATGGTGGGTCCACTGTTGCCACATGACTCTTTTTTTTTTTTTTTTTTTTTTTTTTTATTTTTTTTTTCATGAGAAGCTGGATATCTAGTCTTTAAGATGGAATCTCTTGAATTGGCTACTAATTCAGATTTTAAAAAGCAAACAAACAATAAACTGTGTGAGTCAAACCAAACATGTCTGCAGGCCAGAGGCCACCGTTCACAGTGACTGGATTGGAATGATTCCCTGGGTTCCAGGAGGTGACATTGGTGCTTGTGTGTAGAGGTTATGGGGAAGCAAGTTTCTGTGTAATAGAAAGGAAGACATTCTGATAGAGGAGTTCTCAATTGGGTTGCTTTGGGAGGTGGGCTGCCCATCATCATAATTACTTAAAAGAAATAGTTGTTGGATGTTTACTTGGTGCCAGGTTCATTTCCGATACAACGAAGGTTATGAGGTTTTGGATGCTTAGAGAAAGTATGTGAACCTTTTGGTGGAATGGGGTGGGATTCTGGGAGTCCTCCTGGAAAAAGTGGAATGAATAGGAGTTGGTTAGTCAAAGAATGGAGTTCCCACAAGTCTCCTTGGTAATGGCACCTCCGAGGAATGGAAAGGTGGCATTCAGGTTTGGAGGTTAAAGAGCTACAGGGAAGAATGGGTGCGAACAGGTCAGAGAAGGTGACAGAGGTCACGCGTCCTGAGATCCTTGGGTCTTACCTGTCAGTTGCGACTTACATGGCAGGTAACGGAACACCCTTTTATATTGACTTGAATAAGAAAGGAACCTACTGCCTTATGTAACCGAACGATGCGGTAGATTTGGGGGGCAGGGTCAGATTAGGGCTCAAACAATGTGGCCAGTACCCTATTTCTCGTTCTTTGCATGCCCATGGCTGGTAGTAGCTCACCAGTGTTTGAGTTGGGAACTGGCTGCTGCTTGTGCCCGAGTTTCTTGTATTCGGAGATGTGCTCTGGGAGAGAGGACCTGGACATCTGGAGAAAGCCTGGTACCTATAACTCACACGAAGCGATTTAGGATCCAGCCACCAGCGGGCAGAGCCTGCACGGTATCGAGGCTCTGCCTCCCCGAGTTCATTTCAAGGAAGGCCTTTGTGGTCTACCTGCTCTGGTTCGCAGACTGGCTGGCCTGCTTCCCACTGTGGTCTTGTGGTCTCCCTGACGGGCTGTACGAATCCAGGCTCAGCAGGCCTGTCCTTGGCACGCCTCGTCTCCTTGACCTCCCAGGCCCACAGATCACTGGGTGGCATGGGAACGGGGAAGGACTAGAAAGTCAAATCTACCTCCCTCGTTTTACAGATGAGAAACAGGCCCTGTGAGAGAGTGGCTCTCTGAGATCACACCAGTAGTAAGTGGTAGACTTAGAACTCAAGTGTTCGTCTTAGGGCTCTTGCTTCTTGAGCCCTTTCACAGTACTGTGCTATTCTGCCTGACTGGTGTGGTCAGTGGTTGAGCATCGACCTATGAACCAGGAGATCACTGGGCACTGAGTCAGGGCACATGCCTGGGTTGCAGGCTCGGTCCCCAGTAGGGGGTGTGCAGGAGGCAGTCGACCAGTAATTCTCTCTCACCATTGATGTTTCTCTCTCCCTCTCCCTTCTTCTCTGAAATCAGTAAAAACATATTTAACAAAACAAAAACAGTACTATAGTATCTTTTGGGAGCTCCATTTTTCCAAGACAAGATTCCCTTAAAGTGGAAGCAACCTTGACTTAATTAAGAGCCTTTGCATTCCTCTCTTGAAAAAAAAAAAAAGTTTGGCTTAGTTATTTGATGGCTGAGAACTTAAAGCTGATAGTCTAATTTGTCAGCTGACTGTTTTTTCCCCCCAAAGTTAAGTTGTTATTTAAATACCTAAAAGCCAGTGAGCCACTGTAGGAACACAAAAAATCGGAGACTTATTGCAGTGTTTTTACATATTTTTAAAAGAGCAAATGTAAATGGTCAATAGCTATTTATAATTGTGAACCTGTGCAGCCAAAATTAATTTTTTTTATTAAAAAGGTAAAGAATAAAAAATAAACAAAAACTTAGGCTAGGAACGCGTGTGTGTGTGTGTGTGTGTGTGTGTGTGTGTGTGTGTGTGTCAAAGCTACAGAAGGAAATTTCACCTGTAATTTTCAGGCAAAGTTCTATTTGGAATTGAATTTCAGGACCTGCATCTCTTTTCATAGTCACTAGGAGTAAGAAGTACGTTTGTTCTTTCTCTTCCTTCTCCTCCTCTTCCACTTCCTTTCCTCCTCCTCCTTTCCTTCAAAAATTGCAATAGTATTAAGGGTTGTTTATTTGACTCCATAATGAAACAAAATGCCATCATGTCATGGGAATGACTCTTACCTTGTCCTCCCTCTTTGTTCTGAGTTCAAAAGAAGTTTTCTCTAGTTCAGATTGAGGTAGTGAGACAACTTCTGAGTTAATGACTGAGAAATGCTCCAACACCTAAAGACCAGAGTGGATCGACTGGAAGGTAGCTGGGCTGGGTCCATAGTTTCCCTGGAAAGACTGTGCTTTATTGTAATTGCAGGGTAGAAGCCAGTAGAGTAAATTCTTATCTGTTATATGTGATAACGTATTGGTTCTGTGCCAACCCTAACAGTTATTTTAAAGACTCTGTCAAAGACCAAGACGGCAGCACTTTTTTTCTGGATTTCCCCTTGGATATTTTCTTAAATGTTATTTTTGCATGGAGTATTTTAAAAGCTACACTGAGGCCCTGGTGGAAGGGCAGTGAAAATCGGTGAGCCAGTGAGAATGATTCTGAATTTTTAATTAGGCTTTGAGTTGTTTCTTCAAAGTGCGGAGCCATCATTAGTGATGTAAGTCTTGTTGCATTAGCAGAGACTGACATTTTACTTCAAACGGGGAGAGTGCAGCTGTCCTGTGCAGATAAAAGTTGCCAAGTGCGGAATAGCAAGGTGGATTGGTAGATAATTAGCTGTCCCACGTTACTGCCTCGTGGAAGAAGCCTGCCAGTCATGGGCAGGAAGCAGGAATTATTAGGGGGAAGAAATCCAAGTGTGTCATGAAGCAATTTGGAATCACTTCGGCTGTGGCAGAGCTGATAAGGCGTATGTTAAGGAAACCAGACAAACCTAGACTCGTATATGATGGCCAACTTTCTTTTTTTAAAAATTTAATTCAAAGGAGGAAGGGCTAGAAATTAATGATCCATAAATACACTGAAGTACAGATCCATCGGTCTGCTCTGACGCCATGGATAAAATAATAACCAGTTTAAAATAGTCTTCATATTTCCATGTCACTTGAAAATAAAGAGGGGATTCTATATGGAAAAGAAATCACAGGGAAGCCATATAACCTTGAGAATTACTGTGCTGTGTATAACCACAAAGAGATATTGGAAGAAGAAATTTTGAAATATATCACCTCCCTGATGTGTGTTACAATATTTATAAATGGCTTGAGGATACTTTTATGGCCTTCTTGGTGGACTATGTGTGTTCTGTAAATATTCATATAACTTTTACTGTGGTCATCACATTTATCTCTGGGAAATGAGAGATGTAAAAAGACCTGTTGGTTTTTTAAAAAAATTTTTTATTTAAAAAAATTTTTTTTAAATATATATTTTATTGATTTTTTACGGAGAGGAAGGGAGAGAGATAGAGAGTTAGAAACATCGATCAGCTGCCTCCTGCACACCTCCTACTGGGAATGTGCCTGCAACCAACGTACATGCCCTTGACCGGAATCGAACCTGGGACCTTTCAGTCTGCAGGCCGACAGTCTATCCACTGAGCCAAACCGGTTAGGGCTCTGTTGGGTTTTTTTGTCCATCCTCAATCATTTGCTAACTCAGAGGAAACCTCATGGAACATTTTTGGCCCCCGCCAGGATATTGGACTCATTGGTCCTAATTCCATCCATGTTTACTGATTGGCTTTCTCCAGAGCCAGTGTCTCTCCCAGAGGCACAGGGTGCTGAAGTGTGGGTGCTGTGTGTGTCTTGGGTCGTGTACTCCGAGTGAGAGCTGCCCCTGGCCAAGGCAGGAGAGCCAGTTTTTGGCTCTTTGCTGCTGCTGCTGTTCTCTCCCTGGGAACCTGGCACTGGCTGGTTGCTGCCCTGGGCAGACTTGGAGAAAGCTGGGAGAATGGAGGTGTTTGACAGTCTTGGCTGTTGGATCCAGAGTTGGTTGGATCCTCTGTGAAACAAGGCTATTTGCCCAATGGTAGTCTTGGAAGGGAATAGATTGTGAACCAATTTCATTTGTTAGGGGTCGAGATCCCTAGAGTCAGCATAAATTCAGGGTGACCGGCAAGGAGGCCTGGAACATTTTATTTGCATACATGTATATTCAGATAATAAATGTGGGCAAGAGTTGCAAACAGTAAAGCTTTGTACAGATGCGAGTTATTAGGGCATGAGCTCCTGCCAGAAAGAGCCCAGATGTATTCATCTGTAGTCCTGGTACGGTTAGCACTGTCTCTGGTATATGGTGAAGGCTCGAAAATGTCTGGACTACAGAAATTGTGTGCCCGTCTTTTAACAGTAGACTTTGTAACTTTCTAATAGTTATTATAACAAAATTTATTGTGTTTCATGTGTTAATTTCATTATTTTAGTCTTAGAGTGAATTGTCTTGAGCCATTACTTGCTACTGAAGATTTAAATGTTTCTGATGAGTGAAACTGTATCAAGCACATTAGGACTCGGAATATTAGGTGCTTCTGATGTTTAATTTCTTCATGTTAATTTCTTCATGTTAGAAAGTGGGGGGAACGTATATTGAGGACATTTAAGAATATGCAAAAATGCAAAAATGTGTGTATACTTGCAAATTATGTGCTTAGAGCTACTTTGCCCTAGAGGTTAAATTCATTGGTTAATTTGCGTAACAAATATTTATATGCCAGGTACTGTCTTGGATTTGAGTTTGTGGTTAAAAAAAAGAGAGACATGGTCCCTACTCTGATGGAGTATACCACCTACTAGAAGAAATAGATATTATAGAAATAATCATATAAATGTAAATTACAGATTTTGAGTAGTGTTATAAAGGAAACAAGGACTATTAGAGTACCAGGGAGAGCCTTTAAAAATGTCAGCTTTTTTACTTCTTTGCTTAAAATCAGGCTATAATATTCCATTGTATGTATATACCATATTTTGCTTGTCCGTTCATCCATTGATGGACACTTGGGTTGCTTCCATCCTTTGGCTACCGTAAATAATGCTACTATAAACAGGGGTAGTACAAATATTTGAGTCCCTACATTCCACCCGGAAGTGGAATTGCTATATCATGTGATAATTCTATGTGTAATTTTTTGAGGAACAGTCATACTGTTTTCCAAAGTGGTTATACCATTTTATATTCTTATCAGCAATGGACAAGAATAATTTCTTCACATTCTTGCCAACATTTTTTTATTTTTGTTTTTATAATAGCCATCCTAATGAGTTTGGAAATGGACTCTTTGGTGTGGAGTTCCATGAGTTTTAGTGAATACGCAGTCATGTAACTATCACAATCAAGGTACATAACAGTTTCATCACGCCCCCAAATTCTCTTTGTAGTGAGTCCTCTGGCCCCCTCACCTGGAACTCCATCTTTGCAATTTTACCTTTGCCAGGTTGTTATATAAATGGATGCATTATGGTATGCATTTTGAGTCTGGCTTTTAAAAATTTAGCATCATGCATTTGAGATTCAGCTATATTGTGTATATCAACAGTTCATTTCTTTCTGTTGCTGAGTAGAATTCCATGGTATGGGTGTACCACAGTTTGTTTATCCATTCACCAGTTGAAAAACATTTGGAATTTTTTGAGGTTATAAATCTATAAACATTCCTATATGTTTATTCATGTACAAGTTTTTGTTGGAACATATGTTTTCCCATCTCTAGGGCTGGGATTACTGTGTCATATGGTAAGAGTATGTTAAACTTTGTAAGAAACTGCCAGTCTGTTTTCCAAAGGGGCTATATCATTTTGTATTCCCTCCAGCAATGAGTCCTGGTGGCTCCATATCCTCGCCAGGACTTGATTGGGTCAGTCATTTTAATGTCACCCCATGTACAATGTATGAAGTGGTATCTCATGGCGGTTTTAGTAAACATGTGCTTAGTGAATAATGGTGCCGAGCATTTTTTCAAGTGCCTCTTTGCCATTAATCTATAGATCTGTTTTTGGTTTTTTTTTTTGGTGAAATGCCAACACCTTTGCCCATTTTTAAATTGGGTTCTTTTCTTACTGTTAATTTTTAAAAACAATTTACTGGTTTTATTACGTGTGTAGACTTGTACAATGATCACCGCCATTCAGTTTTGTAACATTTCTGTTTTCTCTTTTCCGTTTATTGAGGTGACATTATTCTCATAAGGAAGTTGATTTTATTACTTAAAGAATAATGATGCCCCGGATTAGAAAGAATAAAGTGTAATCCAGGACAGATACAAATCTTTCAAAGGGAGTTGTGGACTTTGCAGTTCTTGTTTTCAGCTCAAAACAAAGCATTGTTTAAAAGTTCTGGTTGAAGTGGCCTGTGGATTCTTAGATTAAGTCACTCAGGCAATCAATCTATTAGTAACCACTGATTGAACTCCTCTGAGGAGGGTACAGAGATAACAAAACAGAGTCCCTGCCTTTGAGGGGCCTTCATTCTAGAAGGGGGTGGGAGGGGGAGTAGATATTTAAATATGCAAAAATTAAAGATAACGTTGGCTTAGTTCTTTGAGGGAGATAAAGGTAGGTTTATGCGGTTTTCAAAGGAGGCCTCCTGGGGGGCTGGTCTGCTGTTTGAGCTGAGCTGAGGCCTGAATGGTGTTGAAGTCACTTGGGAAGAGCTGGGGGAAGGGGTATGATGCACTGGGCCTGAGAGGGGGATGAGGTGTGTGTGAGGGGCTGAAAGAAGGCACTGAAAGAGGGTGGGAGGGAGGAAGATGAGAGAGAATAGGATCCCTGTGAAGAGCAGAGTTTGGATTTTATTCTGGCTGAAATGGGAAGACATTGGAAGATTTTAGGCATAACAGCGATGACTTTTGCTTTAAAAATATCCCTCTGGATATCGGGTACTCTGGCTGTATGGGGTATGGGTGGAGGTGGAGGTGGGGGAGACAAAAATAAAGGTGGGGAAAATAATGAAGGCATTTATTCTTCATGGAGTGGTAGCACCACATTTACCTTTGCAGTTTCATTTAAATTTGATAACATTGTATTGTTTAATGATGTACATCAAGCATGTCAAACTCAAAGGCTAACATGGACCAAATAAATGAGGCATGCGGCCCGCAGGCCACGAGTTTGACATGCTTGATGTACATCAACAAAAGCTCACTGGGCCAAGGCTATGATTTAGTAGGATAGTTGCAATAGATTAAAGACTCAAGAGAATAAGACTGTTCAATATAGAAAATATGAGACAACATTGATAATCTTCACATTTACGGATATTCCCTGCTGAGCAATTGATGAATAAAAGCAATCGAGATCTTAGCCTATTAGCAGTGTAACTTTGGCAAGTCCCTGTTTTCCTCTTCGTAGCCTCAGTTTTCTCACTTTATAAGTAGAAAAATCATACCTGTCTCAACCCTGGGTGGTTGTTAGAGTCATGGTTATATGTATGTTGTAGACTCATTGTCATCATCATCATTGTTGTCAGTGGATATATTGAATTGTAAGTAACAACCCATGCCAACTGAAACTGCCTGAGAGGATAAAGAGAATTTGTTGGCTTAAGTAGCTGGAAGGCTTACCGATAGTGTGCGTGCGCTTCAGGCACAGTTTGACCAGAGCCCTGGCTCCACTTGTTCTCTATTACTTCCCAGGCTCTGTCACCCGATATTAGGTAATTCTCAGGCTGCTCTTGCCTGTTGTATAATGAGTGCAGTGGTTCCAGACCTCTCACCCAAGGATATTTTTTCCATTGACTTTTAGAGAGAGTGGAATGGAGAGAGAGAGAGAGAGAGAGAGAGAGAGATGTGTGAGAGAGACACACATTGATTGGTTGCCTCCCAGGGCCAGGGATAAACCTGAAACCCAGGTACATGCCCTTGACCAGGAATCAAACCCCCACCCCTTCGGTGCACAGGCTGATGCTCTAGCCCAGTGGTCGGCAAACTGCGGCTCACGAGCCACATGTGGCTCTTTGGCCCCTTGAGTGTGGCTCTTCCACAAAATACCACGTGCGGATGTGCACGTACAGTGCGAAGTTGACTTAAAACTTTAAGTAAAGTTTATTAAGTTAATTTTAGGGGACATTGTGGAGTGAAAGGAGATGTAATGTTGAAGATTGAGAAAGGTATGTTGAGATGGTTAGTTAATAACGATGTACCTACCTATATAGTTTAAGTTTAAAAAATTTGGCTCTCAAAAGAAATTTCATTCATTGTACTGTTGATATTTGCCTCTGTTGACTAATGAGTTTGCTGACCACTGCTCTAGCCAGTTAATGTTATACCCAGATTTCAGGATCCCCATGAGACCACACCAGGGAGCAAGCAGTTGTCCGATGCAAAAGAATAAGAGTCTTTATTCAAACCCGGGCTTGGCTCCCCTACCCTCCTTACTGACACAGCAGCAAGTGGCAGAGAGAGCTAGCCCTGTGGGAAGAGGGGTTTTATAGGGGGTTGGAGTAAGGGGAGGAGAAAGGACTGTGGGCCCTGCCGATTGGCCAGGCGTAAGATGGTGTCTTGTTACACAGGATGTGGTCATATCTATGGCGCGCACGTCCCTTGATTGTCATTGGTTAGTTTAAAGAAGTCCTGGGTGTGGCTAGCAGAGGCTTGGGCTTCCAGGAAGAAGCCTTGCCGAGCACATGGCTGCCCAAAATGGAGGATCCAGGGTAAGTTGGAGGGCGTAGCCCTTACCATGGGGCAAGATGGAGGGCGTATGCCGAAACCGGTTTGGCTCAGTGATAGAGTGTCGGCCTGCGGACTGTAAGGTCCTGGGTTCGATTCCGGTCAAGGGCATGTACCTGGGTTGTGGGCACATCCCCAGTAGGAGATGTGCAGGAGGCAACTAATCGATGTTTCTCTCTCATCGATGTTTCTAACTCTCTATATCTCTCCCTTCCTCTCTGTAAAAACTCAATAAAATATATTAAAAAAAAAAAAAGATGGAGGGCGTAGTCCTCGCCCTTTCAGTTAACAACACTGGCCAGGGCATGGGAATGACTTTGATCATTTTGGCTAGCATCTTAGTTATGCTGGACTCTACCCCTCCTCCTTTTAAACATTTAATTGATTATTTACTAGGAAGTACTTGACGGTGTCATGTTGGCATGATAATCTGGGACGGCTTAGTCTATTTGGTTAGTAGAAGAACCCAAATCAATTGGTGTGGAAGGCAGTTCTAATATGTATTAGAATATAATGTTAGCTTTATGTGAGATGATTATGGTTTGGAATTACCTATGCTGGTGGAGTTTATATTTTACAAACCTATTATTACAGATACATCCTAATAACGTAATATGTTTCATGGCATAACATGTTTCAGACAGAATTATGTTTCTAAGTACCTGGTAGGAGATACTTTATAATTTATGTTTTGAAAATTTCAGATTTTTGACCAAGCTCCATTTGCCCATCCCTTATTTTTTGTTTGGCTGTGTCTATTCCATGATGACCTTTAGAAAAGTCATGAAGAGAATTACTGCATCCAGGATGTGGTAACTAAACAGTCTGCATTTAGTTCATTTAGTGATTGAAACTAAGTAATAGTTAAGACATTTGCAAATGAACATAAACATACATTTTATTGGATCTTAATAAGTGATTTTGGAGATATTCGTACTTACAAAAATAATTGCCATCTATTTTGGACTAAGTTATCAAGAATTCATTATGAAGGGAATCTCCTTATGACATAGTAAAATATATCAAGGAGATAAAGTATGATAAGTATCCTTTTTTAATTTACCCTCCAGAAACTTGTCTTCCATTGGATCTGATTCAAACGTTACAGGACTTGACTGTAACAGAATTTTTACTTAGCACATCCATAGGTTATTGAAGTAAAAGTTATGTGGTGCCACTTTCCATAATATCTAATGTTGAATCAAGGGATGGGAAGCCTGCATACCATCTACCAAGCAGTGTGCCTGATTTTGTAATTTTAGGTCTCCCATTTTTTTAGAATTTGATTTTTACACACTGGTTCTCTTAGTTAATGAGACTAAGATCAAAGTTGTATATATAGACATTGGACCATTTCTTCTTAGTTTTATGATCACATTAGAATTCTGTAAATACACGTTTCCTTAAAGCATTCATGTTGCTGCGTAACACCTTTAAAACTGTAGAAATGATTCTTGTATTTAAATAGTTTAACCAGGACAATGAAGTAAATGGTGAAATAAGTCATCTTTCATTTCACATGTATGAATATCTACTGCTAGCTTGGCATTCTTATAGATACTGAAGGTAGAATAGTCAACAAAGTACAGCTCTGCCTTCCTGGAGTAGATATTCCCCTGGGGGGGGAGGTGGTTAGTAAGCTGTCTGGGAACAGTGGGGGCCGGGTGGGGGCAGGGAGATGATGCGAATGCAATGATTGAGACTCTTATTCTAATCCTCACCTGAGGATATTTTTATTGAATTTTTAGAGAGAGCGGAAGGGGGAGGGGAGAGAGAAACATTGATTGGTTGCCTCAAGTACACACTGACTGGGAATCGAACCCACACTCTTTGGAGTATAGGAGGACACCCCAACCAACTGAGCCACCTGGCCAGGGCAAGACTTTAGTCTGATGAATGCGCAGGGCTCACAGGAACTGGAGGGATTGCCTGAGGGATAAACACTTCAGGCTAGTCTCTCCCAAGCCACATTTCTTGTTTACGACCTTTTTAGAAGACTCACAAGTGGCCTGTAAACAATTACCATGCTTTATTCTTCCTCTGTGTGTTTTCCATAAACCCTGCACTTGGATTTTTATTTCTTTTTTCTAACAGAGCTGCCTGGGACTTACCCACTCTCCAGCCTCCTAGGACTGTCCTGTCAGGCAAGGGGGAAGCTTACCTTCCTGGACGCTTTGTGGACGTGCTTCAAAGTAAAAGGCATTTATAGGTAGTGCAGAGGCCTTCCCAAGCAGTGGTGAGAAATCTGAATGCTTCCAGGTATCCTCAATTTACAACAGTTTGGCTTCCAAATACCATTTCGAAGTCTGTTGTTTGAAAAGGGGTTATAAAAGCAGACCCAGCCCTGGCCAGTGTGGCTCTGTCGGTTGGAGCGTTGGCCTGTGTACTGAGGGGTGGTGGGTTCGATTCCCGGTCAAGGCACATACCCAGGTTGTTGGTTTGATCCCCAGGTCGGGTGAGTATCGGGGGGCAGCTGATGGATGTTTCTCTCTCACATTGATATAAAAACAAATGTAGACCTACTGTCCAGGCCAAATCTCAAAAGCCTGTTTCCAGAAACTAATTTTTAATGCAAGCCCTTCCGAGCCTCAAGTTTCTCACTGTGAAAGTCAGAGGTACACTCATGGTGATAGGTTATGAGAGAAGATCTATGAGAATATCTGGCCCAGTGGCTGATGTCGGAGTTCTCACAAAGTGTTAGCCTTTTTCTATGAAGGGATATGTTGCTGCTCATCAGAATTTAACGGTCCAACCCTCACGTCTAGGTTTTGAGCAGCAGTGAGGGTTTCGGTGTGTGGGGATGAGAAATGAGTAGGACGAATCTCCTACATTATTAATGGCTGGGAAAAGGGAAGTGTTATACAATATTGTCTACTACTGATAGAGCATTTACTATGTACGGTACACTGTAATACAGATGAAGTACTGACTATTTTCATTGAACTCAGACAGAGTCCTGTGGACTAAGCTTGCCAAAATGTCTGTTCCTAATAGCCTTAGCTGGAGGGCTTGGTTCTTCAGGTACTAATGGCTCTATTTTCAGTCCCTGCCCACTTCTTCTGTGTGTGTGTTGCTGTTTTCCCAATTTTGCCCCTGTCTACAGATCAAGAACGCCGATTTGGGGACATTTTTGTCTGTCACTAAGCAATTTCAGCAAAAAGGAAAATGTTTTTCAAATTCCTAAAGGCCAGACCAGCCTTCTCCCTGGTAGCACAGGTCTGTTGGGGCCCGTTTCCTCTTGAAACGCCTCCCTGTGATGTTGTAACTTAAAAGATAGAGGGCCGTTTGATCCAAGCCCGGGATTTGTTGGCTACAGGGTTTTTGTTAATAGAAAACATCCATGCACCTCTAGGGGGGAGAAATTAAAGCACATACTTCTTCCTCTTTGACCTTTGAACCCTTGCCATTCACATCAAACACTGGCTGGGAGAGAAGGCTAAATTAATAATCTGTGATAGCTCCCTCTCTAACAAGCCTCACTTTAAACCTGGCGTTTTCTCCTCCAACTGATGAGTTTCCCTCTCTCAGAAGACGCGTGTGCCCTTCAGACATCTGAGGGGAGAGCCTGCATGTTGAGTGAGCAAAGCACTGCTCTCCCACAGTGATCCCATTCAGTGACTTTCAGAACTCTTCTGTCTTTCCAGAACAATCACAAAACAATCGGACAGAGGTTGTATGACCTGGCTTCCTAGCCTCAAGTGCTATATCTGTAAAATGGGGAGTACTAGCTACCTCAAAGAATGTAGTGAGGACTGAAAGAAAGCACGCATGTAAAATCGATTCCTATCACACTTTTCAGTTATCACCTCTTATTCTCAGGGGGATCAACAGCAACTGATGGTGGGAATGTAGGCCTGAACGCTCCTGCCAATTTAAATTCCCTATACCTACAACCCCATGAGGTCTTTGTGTAAAAATTAAAAAGAGAAGTCAAGAAAAACGTTGCTTAAATAACTTTTAGAAAGTATGGACATACTCAAGCCTATCTTATGATCCCTAGAGACCAGTATGATATGACTATACTATTAATAATGACTCAAATTTATTACCATGCTTTAGGGCTTGGGTAGGGTTTGCTTTACAATGGTCCAAACTTTAAAGGTTCAGTCCCTGAATGTCAAGGTCCTCTATGTAGTGACCCAAAGCGATGGGGGATTGGGTACAGTTCTCACTTTATGAAATTATCACTAAAAACGAACAGTGAGAGACTAGCCTTTTGTGTGTGTTAAAATTACAAACTGTCTTTGATTTTCTTCAAAGACAGTTCCTTAGTTTTCTTTTTTGACTAATGATGGTTTGAAACTCTAGAACTCTTTCAAAATATTTCTCTATGAGTTTAAAAAGATTGGGATTTTTAAAAAACAAGTACACATTTTAAAAAAATGAAGAAATTAAAAAAAATCTGGGTAGCATTATTCTTTTAGCTGCAGATATTCTATAGTTGCAGTATAAATAGCCTGTGTTTGGGGATGTTTTATCTTTAGTCAAAGGCCACTGGAAATCTTCGTTGCTTGAGTTATAATGGCATTTTTATAACTTTAGAAAAATATAGGGAAGGATAGCCTTTCTTCTGGTAGCAGGGAGATGGGTTCTCCCATTATTTTCTCAGAAACAGGCCTCTGACCAGCCTCCTGGCCCCATACCCTTTCCTAGGCCATGTGTCCATTTAGTGCCTTTGAACCAAATGGATCGTGGCTCCATGTCTCTCCAGGCTCATCTCATAGGAAGGAGTTTTCCCGCTCATCAGAGGGGTAACTCCCCCTGTTCTGAAATTCTTTGTCACACGGGAATAGTAAGCTACCTTCAATGGAGTACCTGCCTGTGCCAATGGCACTCCACTTACCTTATGTCACTTACCTTTTCTTCAGACTTAAGTATAACAGACAGCCCTGCTGCTGGGATTTGCTGAGTATAGTGGGCAATTACTTATCTTCTGGAATAAACACTCTCATCAGTCCCATTTTTTGTTAGCCTCGTTTAATACTGGTGAGTATGGAAGGCCTTGTGGTGTGGAGAGAACACTGGGCTTGTCCTTGAGGATTCAGTTATGGTATTTCCTTCATTGTCTATACTGGACAACTAGGTCTGGTTTCTAATACTGAAAGGCTATCTCCTTTTTTTACATCTATATTTGGGTTGAGTTATGGCTGCTTTGTGACCCCCTTAGAACTCTGTACTTGCTCTTTGAGCTACTTATGGGAAGAAACTAAGCCTGCTTTCCCTAATTCAGTGGTTCTCAACCTTCTGGCCCTTTAAATACAATTCCTCATGTTGTGACCCAACCATAAAATTATTTTCGTTGCTACTTCATAACTGTAATGTTGCTGCTGCTATGAATTGTAATGTAAATATCTGATGTGAAGGATGGTCTTAGGCAGGCGACCCCTGTGAAAGGGTTGTTCGACCACCAAAGGGGTCGCGACCCACAGGTTGAGAACCGCTGCTCTAATTCTTCAATACCTTATATCAGGGGTCCTCAAACTACTGCCCGCGGGCCACACGCAAATACAAATATTGTATTTGTTCCCGTTTTGTTTTTTTACTTCAAAATAAGATATGTGCAGTGTGCATAGGAATTTGTTCATAGTTTTTTTTAAAACTATAGTCCGGCCCTCCAACGGTCTGAGGGACAGTGAACTGGCCCCGTTTAAAAAATTTGAGGATCCCTGCCTTATGTAGTGCCCAGGGCAAGAGTAGACTCTGAGGAAGTGCTGGGGTGAGAGTGGGGGTGAGGTGAATTTGGAAGCAATAACCCAGGGTTCCACCTTAATCCCTCTGGGTCTCTTTCTTCACCTATAACATGAGAGTAACACTTCACAGAGCTGTTATATCAAATGAACTGTCTCTAAAACCCCTTTGTGAATTATAAAGTCTTACATATCTTATTATAAGAGCTAAAAAGTACATTTTGAGGGAAAGATCTCTTATTTTATCTTTCATACATTTAGGTAAATTAAAGGACATTCCATTTATTGCTTTGGGTCGACTTGTTCTTTGCGTAACTACTTCATTCTCCAGGAAGGAAGTAATCATGAAGAAATAAATGTGGTGAAAAATTTAATCATTCATTTAGCCAATGACAGCCCATGAGTGGTTTAGTAACTTTAAGTGTCTAAAGTTGGGCACCACATTTATACTGTTATATTTTGAGAAAATGTATCCTAAGTTTTATTGGAAAATTACTACATTTTGTACTCCCAACTTCCGAAGATTTGCAGAGCAGTTGGAAAAGCACATATTACTACACAGGGAATTATGCCTCTCGTATGACTTATATATGGGAAGGGACACCCTGAATGTGTTACGGCCCCGTAGCTGGCACTATGAGAATGCAAGTGGAGGAAAAGAATTGTACAGATGCCAACTGGCTCCACCCAGAAGCTGCCGCAGCCTTATGGGACAGTTTTATGCACACCTTTTCCCCTGGGAATGACCAAGGAGAGGGGAGGCCCTCTGCCACTAATTTTAAATCTCCCCTCCTCCTCGCCACGCATACCTTTTTCTCCTGCCTGCAATGGGTTTAACAACATTTTGTGGGGCTAATTGAGTGAGCTCGTGGTCCCCATAATCTCCTTAGAGAAGTGTATGCGCGGTCAGGGGATGTGTTTAATAGACACGGCCGCCTCTGTGAAAGCATGCTTTGTGGAAGGGAGCCTTTGTGTGTTTCTCCATCTCTCAGCAGTTCCCCGGGCACTTCCCAAGTCTCCCTGACACCCAATAGCATAGCTGGGAAGGAGCTGCTCCCAAAGAATGGGAGGGGGAAAAGGGGTGGGGGTCGAGGGAGGAGACTGAGCTTCGGATTCTGAGACTCTTGGTCTTGGCACTCCAGACCTGAGCATCTTTTAAACATTTTCTCTTCTTCTTACCCCCAGCTGGGGATTTTGCATTTCCAATGAGGGCCCCACTGCCCGGAGTCCCAGGGAAAGTGGATCGCTTTAAGCCACCAACAATGGTGGCTTCTTATCCTCTTAGTTAAAGCTTTGGATAACTTTTTTTTCAGACCAGGTAGGGGTTTGTCAAGTGTGGCTCCGGTTCTGCCCTCTAAGACAAGTGAAATTTTCTCATCTATCCCAGCTCTCGTTCTTTCCCTGCTTCCTGCTAATTCGAATGGAATTTTAACATTCTTACTTGTGGACAAGTCAAGCTGTATTAGTTACATATCATGAGACCCGGTCACAAAGAAGATTTAATTATAAAGGATGGCAATTCTCGAGCTCCCAGACAGCGACACCCCAAAGCTTAATTAGACAAAGGATTTACACTTTCTTTTTCTTTCCATTTATTTTGTAAGCTTGAATCTTAGAATGTAACCGAATGGAAACTGCTTTATTTACTATCAGCGAAACCACAGAATTTTGCCTGATATGGTTCCTTAAATTGCTGGGAAAGGAAAAAATATCTCCATAGGACAATGTTTGTTTTTTTGTTTTTTGGTAAGTAGGACTTACAATAGTACACTTTTGGGGGCTTCTTTAACATGCCAGGCTTTATTCTAAGGTTTCGAGTTCTCTTTCTAATGCAGTTACTGACTTCAGAAAGTGTAAACAACTTTTGGAAAGTTAAAAAGTGGAAGAGGTTGGGTTCAAATTTATGTCAGCTTCTGCCTGACAGTTTGGTTACATTCATTGACTCAGCATTTAATGAGCCCTTTAATATTTGCTGCCTGGGTAAATCTTGAATCTCTGTGTAGGAACTCTAGAGAATATGAGAGTGGGTAATGGCAGAAACTGGCATTTTTGTACCTTAGTCACCAGGAAATATGTAACAGATCCAGTGGTTGAAGACACATTTGTTTTAGTTCACCTCTCTGTCCCAAGTGGGCAAATATGGGAAGCCCCATCCCCCCACTACCTCTTGGAGAGAATGGAATATATGTAGAAGTGTTTTGAAAACTGGAAATGGATGCAAATGTAGTGTTATGGTTATCATCATTGGGGCGGGGGAGGCGGGGAGGGGGGAGAGAAAGAGCACCTGACAACAGAATGCCAAATCCCAGTCTCAGATAGCCTATCTTATATTTTGGAATCCTTCTTGATGTGCCAGGAAAAGCTATCCTATGTAATAGGAAGTGTATTTCTTCTTGGCCTTCTCTGTTAAAACAGATAAAGTGGCTGCTGTCATTGTACATACAGTCTCTTTATATACTTGAAAGTGTTCAGTTCTCCATTCTCTTCCAAGTGATTGACCATACAGAAGGGTGTGTGCCCAGCGGGCCGATCTGTCTGCCTGGATAGTTGTTGATTGGAAGAGAGAGAGAAAGATATACATGGACAGAAAGAGAGGCCATAACGTTTCCTTTTTATTGACTCAGACCTAAGAGAATTACCCTTTTTTTTTTTGGACCCATTTTGATCATGAGTTTCTATAATGAGTTTTCAAAGTGTCCCCAGCACTGAAATCCTTAAATGCGTTCATCAAAGCCTACTTTTTCCTCCTTCTTTTTTTTCTACAAGCTTATGACTGGGTCTTCCTCCTCCACTTCTTCCTAGGTTTGTCTTTCACAAGGAAATAGAACAAAAGTTGGAATACCTAAACAGGTTTTTTAAAAAGACATGCATAGACTTCACTCCCTCTTTTTGGCTGAGACTTGGTAGCTGTATTTTAGTTTCACTATAATATATTTGAATAGCTTTGAGTGTACTGCCAAAGGCAAGAGGGCACTTAATACCTTTACGTTTTATAATGATTTGTTTGCCAACCTGGCTGATGTCCCAGACAACGCATCCTAGAACTTGGATGGTTGTGAAAGTGACTTGATGTTTGGAGCTTGTTTGAACTACATTAGACTTATCCTTTGAAATATGTGGGCTATTTCACTCCTGCTAATAGGCTCCAGATTCTATAAATGATGGCAAGATTTTGCACAATTGCCTCACCTTACACTTATTGCAAATATTTTGATTGCTTTTTAGCTAAATATTATTATTATTTTTAAGTTTAGCCAGTCTGGAATGTCTTAAGATGTGGTATGCTAGCGAGTCCAGAGAAATCTAGCAGCCTTTGAGTTAGGAAACTATGTTTGACATCTGCTGGGACCTTAAGCTAATCACTTAACCTCTCTGTGCTGTAGTTTCCTCCTGTAATCTTCCAGGTAGAATTTTCTAGGGTTATGTGCTAACTCGAATTTTCCCAGGCTGTTGTAGTCCAAAGCATCACATTGAAATAGATGCTTGTTGAACTTGAAAATTACAGCTTACAAAATTCACTGGCTTTGGGTGAAAATGGTTTGGACCACAGTATAGAATCCTTGTTCTACCTACTTAGGATCTTTTTCTTTTTAAATATATTTTTATTGCTTTCAGAGAGGAAAGGAGAGGGAGAGAGAGAGAAACATCCATGATGAGAGAATCATCGATTGATTGGCTGCCTCCTCTATGCCCCACATCGGGGATCAAGCCCGCAACCTGGGCATGTGCCCTTGACCAGAATCGAACCAGGGACTCTTCAGTCCACAAGTGGATGCTCTATCCACTGAGCAAAACCAGCTAAGACCCTACCTAGGATCTTAATAGTGGAGATGGTGCATTGGGAATTGAGGACAAGAATCTTAGAGAAGTGAATGAAGTGAGTCTGTCTCTTCCAGCTGAGCCAGACGGGGAAAGCTTTCTTTATGGGTTAATTCATGGATCAGTGAAACCACATGACCTGGACTACCTTCCTATAGGATAGTTGTTCATGGAAGCCAATTTCCTCAAAACCTAGATTTTTCTTAGAAGTTGCCTAAAAAAGAAAAGAAAAAGAAAAAGAAAAGAGCTTTGCCTAAGTGGTTTCCTGTCCTTAAGGTTTCCATGGAGAGAACATTTTCAAGATTAAAGGACTCTAGCTGTCATTTTTAACCTGAGGGGCCTTAAGATGTGTGTTTCAAAGCAGGGTTGAAATTTAGTCCTTTTTTTCCCCTCCCCCAAGTTACATGTGTCTGTGTGTGTTTGGGAAAGTTTGCTTTCTCTTCCCAAATGCTGAGAGTCAAGGAGTGATCAACCCATTGGCTACTGATTAGTTATGAACTTTGCAGGAAAGAGAGAGTGAGAAAGAGAAAGAATCTGATTTTATAGTGCCTCTCTCCTCAATATGAAGGTAGAACTATTTTTTTCTTCTTTTCTCTTGCCTCAGCCAGTAATGCTGCTGGGCTTTGGCCACCATGGTCCTTTGAGCATCATTCATTTAGCCAATAATTTTAGCCAGTACTATGTGTGCGTCTGGGGTAGAAGTAGAAAAGGACATCATCCATGCATTCTCTTTCCATGCTAGTAGGCTGGGCGAAATGTGCAAGTCTTTCCTAGTTGTGAAATGTCACTTCCATAATGATAGCCAGCAGTGGTTGGCAAGTACAGTAGGGAAGGGCAGGGAAGGAGAGAGACCTGTTGTCAGGAAGAATAAAGAGGTCTCCAAATCTGATGAAATTAACGGTTATGAGAACCAAGGCAATTTGGGATTATATAGTTCGGAGGAAACAGAACCTGGAAAAGAGCCGGGAATCAGCAGACATTAGACCCTGACTTACTCTCCTGCTTATCTGAAGAGCCCTCCACTGCTAGTAAACGGGTGAGCCCCTGGGGACAAAGCAATCCCAAATAGCAACAGGATGCACCAGACAGCATAAAGGGGCAGGGGACATTCACCAGATCTCAGACCCTTTGACAGGTCTTTCCACGGTCTTCTTTTCTCCAGAAAAAGACTTTCCCCGGATTCTTCTAATGCTGGGAGAAAATATCCCTAAATAAGACAGTGTTATATCTTCAAAAGACTCATGGACAATTAAATCAGTGGTTAGGTGTATAATAAGCACAGAGAGGCCTACCCGAGAGAAAGCATAGGGACTTCACAATAGGAAATGGAAGTATTGCCCTGCCTGGTGTGCTCAGTGGTTAGAGCACACCCCTTCCTCCTCCCTGCACCAAAAGATCTCTGGTTTGATCCTTGGTTAAGGGCAGTGTACCTGGGTCCAATCCCTGGCCCCAGTAGGTGGTATGCGGGAGGCAACCAATGGATGTATCTCTCACATTGATGTCTCTCTCTCTCTCTCTCTTCCTCTCCCTTTTCCTCTTTCTCTCTCTCTAAAAATCAACTGAAAAAAATATCCTTGGGTGAGGATTAACAACAACAATAAAAAAGGGAGGAATGGAAATACTCTTTGTTTTAGAAAACATTCAGTTTAAATCTGTATTTGATTATATTGTTACAGTATGGTCTACTTATTTTATCATCTTCCTGAGATTTCAAGTTATCAAATCTTTATTTTTATGTGAGAAGGTATCTTCAAAGTTAATCTCATTTGAAAGAAGGGAAACTTGAGGCCCTTGGAAATGTAGTTATTGCCCCGTTTCCTCAGGTTAATTGGAGATAGGGTCCAGATTAAAAGTCAGGTCTCCTGACTTGCCATCCAGTCAGTGGTGCTTCTAGTATACTACACAACCTCTTAGTATTTGACACATGAAGCAAGATGGATTCATTCATTGTTGGTTCTCAGATCTTGTCTGCAGGATTTATTGCTTGATTTAAAATACTTTCTTGATTCTCTAATCCTTGCCTCCCTATCAGGGCTGAGAGCTCAGTTGTCTGCTGTGTCACATACTTTTGAGTAAGGTGTTGACTACTATGCTAGGATGATTTAAGAAAGTGCAGGATGGTTTATTTTATATTAATGCCTCTTTCTCCCGCTCTCTCCCTTCTCTCTCTCTCTCTCTCTCTCTCTCTCTCTCTCTCTCTCTCTCTCTCTCATTCTCCCTCTCCCCAACTTATAGAATAGAGGAATGACTTAAGATGTATGAATTATTTCAGTCTTGTTTTACCCAGCCTTCATAGACATATTAAATAGACCTGACATCCCAATTAGTTTGGGATATACCTTCCTGGTGTGTACCCAGGGATAGTGTGTAGGGCTGACCAGCTGAGGACTGGATGGCATTCTGACCTAGTGACCCCAGCATCCTGTATTGGCTATCTCCATGTGTCTCCATGTTTCTTGAAGTCATGACAAGTCTCTGGACAGAGTATTTTATCAGCTGCCTTTTGTACAACTGTTGGTGAGTTTTCCCAGACTGCGTGGTGTTTATGATGTCAAAAGCCTTGACCAGTCCCTTTTTATGGGATGATTTTTATCAGTTTTCGTTGCCTTGAAGGGCACCTAAGCTTCCATAAAATTGCATTTTAACAGCCTGAATGATACTTTAGTTAGTTGCCATTATGTTGAAAACAATTGGTGAGAACACAAAATAGATGAGAAACTCAGTGGCGGAAGAAAAGCCACAGAAGAACATGCCTCACGCACTGCAGTGCGCTCAACTCTAGACAGCCCAGTAGAACTCTGCTTGTGAGTTTGTAGTATGGTTGTATTAATCAGGAAAGGGTAAAACTCAGGGGTTCTTATTCTGTGCTCTATAGAATTCAAAAAGAATTATAACACAAACCTCTAACAGAAATTTGGCATCTTGTTCGATGATGATGTAGACAATAAATCCTAATAGTATTGGCCATACCTGGGACTCTGTCATCAAAACATATCAAAGATATAACTTGCTTTAAGTATCATACATAGATAAGTTGAAATGACATGATCCTTACAACTTTGAAATTATAGTAGTTGTTAGACACACTGCTGGATCTTATCTTGTTGATTAATCTATAATAATAAAAATGTAATATGCTAATTAGACCAGACATCCTTCCGGATAACCTTCCAGACAAAGCCGGGGCTGTGAGGGAAGCCTGGGTCCCGGGTGCCGGAGGAAAGCCGGTGCAGGCAGCTGGGGAAAGGAAGGCCTACTCTTGCACAAATTTCGGGGCCTCTAGTGCATTAATAAAGAAGCATGCAAAAAATATATATCATAAGTTAAAAAACATGTAATTGGTGTTCTTTACAATCCTGTGTGCTTTATTTGGTGCATTTAAATACACGATTCTGAGAAGATCGTCACATACTTAACTGCCCTATCCCTGGGCTTCAGGACACACACAAAAGCTAAGAATCCCTGACCGAGGACAGGCTGCAGTACTGAAAAAATCCCTACATCTCAGTGTACACAGATTATTTGTTTAATGAATGTCTCCTAGGGATTGATGTGTCTTTTCTCTATCTTGATACCTTGACATCTCAACTTGTGACTTCTAGGTTTGCCTTAACAGGGCAAGACAGACATAGAGGACTCACCTTCATTTTGTAGGCAGTGACAAGTAGATTTTTTTACACATGCCAGTCATCTTTTGGGGTCATTCATTCTCAATTAGGCTATGAAAGGATTCAGTAATGATCATGTTCCTAAAGGCAAAGAAGGTCATGGTCAGGAATACAGAGTAGTCCTCTCCTCTTCTGTGGTGCTTGTGTAACTATTCACATTTGAGTTCCTTGTAAGAAAGGCAGCAGTTAGAACATGTGAGCTGCCCGCACCTTAGAAACCCCAGAGTTGACCCCTTCCTTCACAGTGACATACTTTTGGTAATACCGGTAGCAACAGCTTTGAAATGCTCCAACGATGCCTTTAGGGGTGAAACCTGCATCACTATCCAGCTTGGCAGCTCCCCCTGTTTTGACGTCCATGAGTTTCTTCTTCATTACTGGTATCACTGATGCCATCTTGAAGTCCTGGGTGTCTGTTCACTGTCACAGGTCACTTCTGACCACAACCCATTGGCCATGCTTGATCGTATGATCCCCACCTACCTGGAAAGGACCTGGGTGTGTGGTAGAGCACTCGGGATGTCCAGTAAGCAGCGTGCATGTCTGTTTCACAGTAGTATGCTTTCACTGTCCAAAACAGCATTGTATCTGTGACATTGAAGGTGCCTAATACATTTACCTATATTCCAGTGGTTCTCAACCTTCCTAATGCCGCGACCCTTTAATACATTTCCTCATGTTGTGGTGACCCCCAATTTCATCGTGACAAATTGAACATAATTAAAGCATAGTGATTAATCACAAAAATAATATGTAATTATATATGTGTTTTCCGATGGTCTGAGGCGACCCCTGTGAAAGGGTCGTTCGACCCCCAAAGGGGTCGCGATCCACAGGTTGAGAACCGCTGCTATATTCTAAATAATACCTTTGATTGGGCATGCAAACAAAGCAGATACAACCCGGAGTTGAAATTTTCACCGAATGCACTATTGAAGTTCATCCACCAATGTCAAGAATTAACCTATTCCTGTAGAGACAGTGAAAGTTTATTAGAATTCTTCTGTAATTGAGCTGCTCCTTACAAACTGAGTCTCTATTTCCTCCCCTTCCATTTAAATAAGTAAGGTAGAAAGTGCAATGAGCGCACTAACATTGTATTTCCTAGGGTAAAGAAATTAAAAGAAAAGTAGTGAGTTATGACCAGAATATAAAGATGGTCTGTCTTGATACTGTATTTCTTGCCTCTCTTACAGTTCACAACCCCTTGTACCAGCTCCATCTTTATTTTATGTATTGTTTCTCTTGGGATAGAACCAACTTCACGCATCATGACCAGAGGCCTTCAAGTCTGGTTTGTAGCTGTATTCTTGGATGTATTTTAGTCTGGGTTCACCCTTTGAACTGATTTATGCCTTTTGTGTTGATGCCTTCAGCAGTTACTTCCATATTTTAACTGGTTTTTCTGTAAGAAAATACTATCTGAATGGCTTCTAGAAATAACTTCTGCCTCTGGCAAATATTGTCTCTGGTGAAATTACTTCTACTACTGTTGTTTTGTGTACATAAAAACCAAACCATAGTGATTATAATATAAACACTTTGAAAGATTGCCTACCAGTAACTTTCCTAAATTAGGGTCTTTTCTCCCCAAAAGGTATAGAAGTATGGATATTCTCCTTTCCTCAAAGGCTAACCAAAAAGAAATAGAAGCAACTACCAATTAGAAATCATCAGCTCCACCTTATTTTTAATAAAACATAGTTGGTGTCTTAAGGGCATTCTTGTAGATTTAGAGAGAGGAACTGGGCAGCATGTGTGAGCGATTAGGAGAGAAACTGTGCACAAAGTTGGCCTAGATCAGTGATGGCGAACCTATGACACGCGTGTCAGAGGTGACATGCAAACTCATTTTTTTGGTTGATTTTTCTTTGTTAAATGGCATTTAAATATATAAAATAAATATCAAAAATATGTCTTTGTTTTACTATGGTTGCAAATACCAAAAAAATTTCTATATGTGACACGGCACCAGAGTTAAGTTAGGGTTTTTCAAAATGCTGACACGCCGAGCTCAAAAGGTTCGCCATCACTGGCCTAGATGCATCTTTCCTGGCACTGATTAAATAAACACAGTGACTTTATGACAGGTTAAAGGTCTAGAACTCGGGGTCCTTGCTAAAAGGTGTCCCTCTTTTCCCTTTACCACCTTCTCCCAATTGTCCAAATAGTAATTTAGATATAAGTGATATAAGGCTTAGCTTACTTGAATAATATTTAAATTTCATTGGTTTGGGGGGTGACTCCCAGTTGCTTTCTTCTTTATGTCTAAGAAAAAGAAGCAGCACAGATATTTCCTGTTTTGGAATAGAGAGGAGAGATCACAACCTAAAAAGGACAGCATCGCAAGTGGGCGCCTTCCCCATAACGGAGCTGTGAACTGACCCTGTAATGTACACTTCATAGCTATCTTCTATTTGAGCAAATCCTCTTGAGCCCTAAAATTGATTTGTTGTATCGCTTCCCGGTTTTTTGCCAGCAGTTATTTAGACAGAGCTGAAACGTATTAAACACGGGTTGAGTTCCTTATTGTCCTGTCTGCCACTCTGTTTCCACCGCAGTGTACGCTGGTGTACATTAGATCACTGAGGGGCTCATTATTACTGAATTCCAGCCAGCACTTCATTTCCTAAACACATGTGCTCGTCTGGTATTGCTTGTAGGCCTTAAGCTCTACTTTCCTCTCTCTCGCACTCGTGTGTGTGTGTGTGTGTGTGTGTGTGTGTGTATTTCTTTTGTTAGCAGAGAATAAATACAGCAAGAAATCTTTTCAGATTACATTACAGTTTTTGTTTCATTTACACATCCCCCTTACGTGGAGGGGATTTCAGGTCAAAGAGGAGAATACTAGCTCTGTCTAGTTAATGTCAAAATTTGGGCGAAGTATGCCCTAGCGCCGGTTTGGCTGAGTGGATAGAGCATCAGACTGTGGATTACAGGGTCACAGGGTCGATTCCCGGCAAGGGCATGTACCTTGGTTGCAGGCTTGATCCCCCAGCCCCAGTTGGGGGTTGGAGTGTATGTGGGAGGCAATTAACCGATGTATCTCTCTCACATCGATGTTTCTCTCTCTTTCTGTCTCTCCCCCTACCTTTCACTCTCTCTAAAAACTTAATGGGGAAAAAAAATCCTCTGGTGAGGGTTAACAAACGAAACAAATTTGGGTTAAGTAGAAGAGGTGAGGAGAGGTAAAATTTTGTTGGAAGAGTAAGAACAAAGTTAACTACAATTAAAACCACTTAACCTGTAGTTACTTTTCTCAAACCCAAGGACGGCCTTAAAACTGACCACTGAACTATGGAACTGAACTGAAAAAGGCGAGGTTCATTGCATCAATCAAAGCACTTTTCTTTTCCCATTTCGGGTGCACTGATCTCCCCTTATTCCTTGGTGTTGGTGGGAAAACTTGGTCAAAAAGGATAATTACTTTTTCATTTAGTTGCATGCTCTTCAAAAGCAACAGCAAGCATTCATTAATTTCCATCTGATAGAGCTGAACTTTTTTCTTCTTTTTTTGGTGGCTAAACAATTGAAACAGAAAATGACCCGAGATACAGTTTCCATGACACCCTGTCACTTGGATCCAGTTTTCCAGAACATGAAAGACCAAAGCCGGCTTTTGATAGTGAGTAACTAATTGGACTGGCTGATAGTGGGAGAATTTTTTAATGTGAAAAATAAAGGAGAAAAAAAAAATGGAACAGCTGTGTTTTGGTACAGTTGTCTAATCCCCAGATAAAGCACTCCAAGGACATGGAAATTGAATAGTGCCTCTAGTTAAGGAGAAAAATCTAAATTCTGTGAAAGAACTGGTATACTTGAAAGAAAATACAGGAAATATTTATGTGGAAAAACAAAAAAACAAGCAGCAAAAAAGAAAAAAAAATTACTAAGTGATGCCTTTTAGGAATCATTTTTGTTCATGCAAAGCATGATTTCATATTTGTAAGATGCCTTCCATGCACTCGGCGTGTGAAAAGAGAGACCACCTGCTGGATTTTTTTTTTTTTCAGCCCACATTCTCTAACCATGGGTTTGGGTAGTATAGTGGGTAGAGCTGATGAGTTTTATTGGGAGGATCGAAATACCTGTAACTCATGTTAAATAAATTGAGACATTCAGTTAGAAATGTTTTTATGGACTAGTCTCCACCCCAGGCCCCGCACAAAAAAAAATTAGGCTTCAGTTGTATGTTGCAGCTGAAGAGCTTCTCTGGAGAATTATATGTGAATTAGCCAGGGGTTTGTTAGACATACAGTATACTGTTTAGAAGATAATTGGTTGGGAGATTTGGGCTCTGATTTATGGTCTTGTCAGCCATCCACTCATGATGGGAACCTGAGACTCTTTCCTTATTTCTTGTAAATGAAGAGGTTGGAGGTAGTCCTTTAGAGCTCTGCTATTCTGTGCCATTTTGAAATGTAAGTCAGGCTTTAATTACTCCTAACATAGAGGTTAATAGTGACGAGCATGATAGGAGTGCATATAAAAATGTTAAAATTTAAAAATAGAAAGAATATCTATTTCTTAAGAGATATTACATATTATCATATCTTATAACTAATAGTATCCTTACATTTGAATTTTGAGGAATGTGGTCTTTGGTTTAATGCATGTGTTCCCAGAATCCTTATCGCTGTTAGTTTTAGGCCTGTTCAATTTACCTGTTAGGTTTAGTTCTTGCAGTTTGTTTATAGGTAGCAATCCTTGGTTTCATTCTGTTTTCCCTAAGTAGAAGGTGAAGCAGATGTTAACACTGAAATCCTACTGTATTTTAGAGGGGGGGGTGTAGTAGTGGATCAACTGATATGGGCATAACCAAGGGCCAGTTACATATTGTAAATTTCCTCCTTTGCAAATTGTACCCACTTTTGGGTACACTGCACATTGCCTGAGGCCTGGGACCTCCACCTACTCCTTCCATTTATTATCCCAGCCACCTGGTGCAGTGCCTGTTCATGGAAGACACCCATTGGATGGTTTTTTTTAAAAAATATATTTTATTGATTTTTTACAGAGAGGAAGGGAGAGAGATAGAGAGCTAGAAACATCGATGAGAAACATAGATCAGCTGCCTCCTGCACATCTCCCACTGGGGATGTGCCCGCAACCCAGATGCATGCCCTTGACCGGAATCGAACCTGGGACCTTTCAGTCCACAGGCTGACGCTCTATCCACTGAGCCAAACCGGTTTCGGCCACCCATTGGATGTTTGAAAGGATGGATTGTGAGGACAAAGTCAGAGGATGTTCACCAGGAACACCCAGTAGTTGTTCAATAAATGGTAGTAGCTTTTTTGTTGTTGTAGTTAATCCTCACCCAAGGATCTTTTTCTCCCATTGATTATTAGAGAGAGCAGAAGGGAGGGGGAGAGACAGAGAGAAACATCAATGTGAGAGAGACACATCAATTGGTTGCCTCCCACACCGCCCCAACCGGGGTGGGATTGAGCCTGCAATGGAGGTTCGTGCCCTTGATCAGAATCGAACCTGACCCTTCACTTCAGGGGTTGTCGCTCTAACCACTGAGCAGCCGGCCACGCTGGTAGTAGCTCTTGTCGTTTCATTTCCATGACGTGGTATTTTGTGAGGCTGTTGGACTCTTGAGACTAAGACTGATAAATGTCTTTTTCTAAAAATTTTTTGTTGTTCAACTAGAAGAGCATTCCTATTCTGATTAAAGGTCAGATTTCTTCTGTACATGCGTCCTAACGAGGTGTAAAACTAGAGCTTTTTATTGCAACATCACTCAGTTTTAAGTTCTGGGTGTCCAGGCAAGAATAGCCTGTGGTCTTCTGAGGGTCGTTATCCTCAGTGCAGGAGGAAGAGACAAAATACAGGAGGGGAGTCCAGAGCAATGGTGAGCCCATGGGTAGGCGCGCGCTCAGCCGGGGGAGCCACAAGTGTTACTGCCAGGGCAGCGCAGCCCATGCATCTGAAATGAGAGACAGAAACCTGACCCAGCGCCAGGCACTGACACCCTTTCCCCAATTGTACACCCCAAGAGGGCTTCTGCCCTCTTTCCCGCAAGCTGGAGGCTGCCTCCTTTTCTCGTGGGCTGGCCGTCAAGTCCAACTCGAGAAATAAAAGCTGTCATCCAGTTAGTTATTCCTCTCACCACCCTGACTGTTCGGCGAGGTCTAAAGGAGACTTTCGTCCTTGCTCCCTGGATAGCAGCCCCAGAAGCGGTCCTGATCGCAACCCCCTGACCACACGTGGTCATAGGCCCCCCACCTCACTGCAAAGGACCTGGGTAGTGGGGAAGCACTGGGGATGTGCAGGGAGCCGCAGGCGTGTCTGTTTCCCAGTCGCTATGCTTTCATACAACTCACTGAGCCCCTTCCCAGCCTGAGCCTCTGTGAGCCGGGAAGGGGCTCAGTTAGCGCAGAAGCCTTACCAGGTGCAGATCATCTCTGTTTGGGAAATAGGACCTAAGGCCGCCCGGTCTCCCTGCCTCCCCTCTGCGTGCCGGGCTCCCCTTTCGCCGCGCCACGCCCATCGCCCGCCTCCAGGCCGCCCCTCGCCCCTT
>NW_006297573.1:2524952-2532166 GCF_000327345.1 Myotis davidii
CAGCCCTTTGTTCCCTCCCAGGGGCTTTGTGCGGCTCCTCCGCCCGGTGCCCCTGCGCCCCCGCGTCCTACTCCTTTCTCCGCTCCGCGCTCTCTGTCCTTTGTCTTCCACGCCACTACCTCGCTGGCCCTTCTCCTCCTCCTGAAGATCCCACTAAACTTTGCCAGCCTACCCCGGGGCTGCTCCCCGGGCGGCACCTCCGCGTCTGCTACTCTAGCCCCTGCCACTCGTACCCACTTTGGGCTATGTTTATGTTTTGATTTTCTTTTTTTACACCAAAGGTACTGAGGTGGTATTAAACAAACAAACGCAAACAAAAAGACGCGCTTTTTTAAATAGGAGGGGACTTCCCATGGAAAACACCACGGTGAATTAAGGCACCGCGGGGTAATTGCGGCCCTTCGCTGGTTTGTCATTATTTCCTTTGCTCCTATGGAGTGCCAGGGGGTGGGTGGCAGACGAACAAGGCCGAGAAGGAGCCAGTGATCGGCCTCACCTGCCTGAACCAGGCTGCCTGCCCGCCACTCATTCATTTACAGCGCTTAAGTACTTAGCGCTGTGCTGGATGTTGTGCTGGGCTGTAGGAATGAAAAAAAAATAAAAAAATTACATTACAGAGGCCAAAGCTCCTCATAAATGCAGACACGTAATGTAACTATCATTTATTGAGCACTTACTAAGTGCTAAATACTCTTACCTGCATTATCTTATGTAATCCTCACCACTTTGCTACCAGGTAGATAAAAGATTGACCCTGTAATTACAGTTAACAAATGCAAGAGCCAGCCTTTAAACCCAGGCACCAAGCAAGACTAGTGAAGTGGTGCAATGTATTGAGTGCCTATGATGTGTCAGGCAGGGTTCTAAACAGTTGATGTGTATTCATTTGCTTAAGCTTCCCAGCCACCAGGGAGGTGTAGGTGGGGTTGTTATGGTGAGTAGAGAGGAGGATAGGGAGGGGCAAAGATGAATTGACTTTACTCAGGGCCTTGTCCTAACAACTGCAGAGCCACCGCCAAGTCAAAACCGGCAGAATATAAATGGGTATAGTGGGAGGAGTTGTTTTTTCCTACTTGGAGGAGAGTGATGGTACACACTGTGCCTGGTTTATAGAAGAAGCTCAGAGGGTACCCAGAAAACGTTTTCAAATGGAGATAAAACTCTTTAGTATTTTGGTTGGAATTTTCCTGAATAAATACTTCAAATTGCCTGCTCTTTATGGGACCAACTTCCCCCTATGAGAGCATGTTTCCTTGGAGCAGTTAAAAAAGTTATAGTTCCAAAGTGGTTGAAAAAACATCGCTAGATAGGAGCTGAGTTTGCTTTTCAGTTCTTTTAGGGCCATTTGTTAGGCAAGGATTTCAACTGACTCATCTATAAAATGGGGTGAATAATAACTCTACCATCTGCTCTTGTGATATGTGGGTACTTTGGGGGCCTAGGCAGAAAGGTGTTGTTGGAAGATCATTACTTGTAAATTAGGATGACTTCATGCAACCTGCTCTGAAGGTTGTTCCTGATGTGCTAAGATCGGACAGGAACAGATTTTTAGGGTCAGAGCCTTCTCTAAATTTCTCCAACCAGAAACAGCTCCTGTCACCACTTACCAGAGTCTTGCATTAGTTGGTTGTATGCACTCTGCCTGCCACACTGGATTATGTGTTCCTCGACTCAAGCACTGTCCTCTCATTTTTGCTTCTGAGTTTGAGACTGCGTACAGCACATGCTGATCAAATCACACTAATGGGCTGCCAGGTTAAGGTTGAGATGAAAGGGGATGGCTTTAGTTTTGTTGCTGTTCTTTTCTTCTCTGAGGTTGAAAACGAACATCATGCGCAGACATGGAAAGCAAAGGCTTGAAGGCCTCTGGGGAAGAGATGGGGCAGGGGAATGGGGGAATTGGAGGAAGAATCTGCTGACAGCCCAGGAGACAGGGAATGTGGAAACTCAGGTTGAATTAGGGAGATGAGCCAGAAATAAGACAAGGATGTGCCTTCAGAAGCGGGGAGCGAGCCGGGAACTTGACTCCATGGGAAATAGCAGAGAGAGAAAATAACTTCTTTTTGATATGTCAAAAATGTGATAGTTAAAGGGAAGAGCATGCCTTGAAGAGTGCCCTAGTATATGCCTGGCCAAGTGATTTAAAGTTGGGGCCTCCATTTCTTTTTAACGAGGAAAATGATATACCCCGTCTCCTTCCTGACACATTTTGGTAGGAATTGCATCAGGATGCATATAGATAGGAGCATTCAGGTATTCAGTGAGAAGCACAACACAAATGCCGTGAGCTTCCTGGAGAAGAAAGTGCTGGATTTAGGCTTGAGGACTTGAGAGCACGTGCAGCGTCCGTGTCTTTCTGTGTAAAATGAGGAGGATGGTAGCGCCTGTCTTCCATGTCATGGACCTGCTAGGAAAAGAACATATTCCAGTTGGGACCCTTCTAGAAAACTTGTTTCAGTGATTGACATTCAATGCTTGCTACTCGCTCACACAGATGGGTTCCTACCAAGCCTACAGGTTGTACGCTGCTTCCCTCGCTGATTGTTCAAAACAAAAGTGTGACTTGTTTAGAGAACCACACTCAGTGTTCCGACCTGACAACCCCAGGTCTGACACTGGTAAACCTCCACAAACCTTTTTTTTTTTTTAATGTTAAGATCTAGACAAGTTCTCTAACCTGGATAAGTTGCCTCCCTGGTTCTTACTTTTAAGCTTAAAAAAGGCCCCGGGTTCCCAGCCACTTACCTTTCCTCGTGTGTCTGTCCCCTGCCATCCCCTCACTCCCGCCCATGATTGGCCAACTGCTCCCCACATCTTTGCTGCCTGGAAGTCAAGCACAAAGGAAAGAGATCCCCCTCCCTGCCCCCGCCTTTTAAGGCCTTTATTGCTAATTATAAGAGAGAACGTAGTAGGGCAGCATCGAAAGTTTACACTGAGACTTACACAGGACTCAAAATGTACTTAAGTTCATACTCCTTTTCTGTGCTGCCTCGTTCCTAACCATATGAAAAAATGGTCCCTGCTTTTATTTCTGAGGGTTGAGGCTCATCCCCTCTTTGAACTGCCTTTAGCAAAGGCCTATGACGTCTTCCACCATGACACCTTTATGCTTGTGGTACCCGCCCCTTTGCAAGTGTGGAGTTTTCATTTTTTAGAGATCTCCAGACAGGGTAATAACAAGTTCACTTGGCCTCGGCTCTGTCCAGGAGAGACTAATTGCACAGCAAATCCCAGGCCATAATGAGGAATTGTTGAAAGAACACCGTCTTTAATCCTTTCTTTGGCATCAGCCACTTGCTATTAAAAAGGTAGATTGGAATCAACTAAAGATGTACAGCTTAGTTCATTTGTCTTTCTTGGCTTAAAGAAATGGGTAGGAAGGAAAAGGGTCTTAGGATAAAACACTGAAGTTATGGAGTTGTTTTATAAGGCTTTGTTTTTCTTTGAGCATGAAATTGGCCCTAGGGGGCTTTTTAAAGGGGGGAAGTTTTGTTAAATCTCTAAGGGAAGCAGAAAAGACTACAACATTATATATGTATAAATGTAAAGTTAAAGCTATCAGGTGGATTTTAGGAAAACATCTTTTTTCTGAAACCTAATATATGCACCTTTTTTAAAACCAGTGACATTTGCATCTGCTCCCACTTTATTCATAATAGGAAAAGATTAATCTAAGACAGAGTAGAAACAAATGATTCTCAAACAAAGACTCTTGATATATATTTGTGTTACACAACTACTGTTAAGGTTTTTTTAAGCTCAGGATTATGAAGAAATGATGGGTTTCAGAAAAATGTATTTCTTTCAATATATTTTTATTGATTTCAGAGAGGAAATGAGAGGGAGAGATAGAAACATCAATGATGAGGGGAAAATCATCAATCAGCTGCTTCCTGCACCCTGCCCCCCACCCCCACTGGGGATCAAGCCCCAAAACCTGGGCATGTGCCCTGACTGGGAATGGAACCATGACACTCAACCAAGCCAGCCAGGCAGAAAAATGTATTTTTAAAAGGTTGCTGAAAGACTGACAACCTGGGTAGTGTTTATGCTCCACATACACACAAGTCATATTTATAACCAAATAGTGAAGAGTGATTAGAACTTCCATTAAAAACAACAACAACAACCTACATTTAGGGCGAATTAGGGTGCCTGTAAACGCTGCTTTTTAACATATTTTTAAAACTTTGTTAAATTTATTGGGGTGATATTAGTTTTATAGATTTCAAGTGTACAATATTATAAATATATCATCTGCAGACTGCAATGTATGTTCACCATCCAAAGTCACCTCTCCTTACATTTGAACCCCTTTACCCTTTTCTACCTCACCCCTATCCCCCTTTCCCTCGTAACCACTGCATTGTTGTCTGTGCCTATGATAAACAGATTGTTACTGAAAGTTGAGAACCAGGAGTTTTGGATAAATTTTCATGCTGGCACTTGACCAACTTAATGAACCTGAGCAAGTCAGTATCTTTTGTCAAAAAAAGGAGTGGGGACGCACAGTAGACTCATTCTCACGGGGTCCTGATGAAGACCCAGTGACTGGATATTTGCTGCTGTTTGGGCTGCCCTGCAGCTTGCTCACCCTTTTTGAGGAAGGGCAGTTCGTCCTTCTCCCCGCTCCAAGCAGCGAGAGTGATGGTTGTGGTATGTGCACTAGGAGACTCCCAGAGATTCCTGTCTGGGACTTTAAACATTCAGGCAGCAATAGGCAAGGACAGTTAATGATTTTAAGATTATAGAGAAGAGATTCTAGGGACAGGACAGCCAGGTGTCCATGGTGGCCTTCCAGCAAGGCTGGGCGATTTGATCTCCTGGGGAATGTTCTCAGCTATCTAACCTCATTATGTTTCTGCCTCTTACTGTGTTTTTAATTATTCCCTTTTCCAATTAAGTTAGTTCCCATCTTGATATATTGCTTTCTTCTGGTGGTATTCATCTAGCACTGCACAGTTTTTAAACTATAAAAACCAGAAATTGGCTAAGAGAGTTGGCCCACTGGATCTAAGATTCAGATAACTTCAGATAATGCCAAGTGCCTTTGTAAGTCTCTCTGCAAGATTGTTGTATGATTTATCAATGAGAGGTTGGAGCTGGGGGAGCTGGAAAGTTCTGTGCACTCAGAGCTTGTTATTCCTGGTGGTTCTGACGAGGGGGAATATATGGGATTAATACAGCCATGGGTGCAGTTGGGATTTAGAATGCCAAAGAAGGGGCACAGAATTTGGTAGAGATTCTGGTCCTTGTAGTGCAGAGCCCACAATGAGCCAGCATGCAGGACACTTTCCTTCTGCTTTTAACTATGTGGTAGGTAAAATGCATAGGTATTTTGTGACTGCTTGCTTTTTGTGTGCCTGCCATCTCTACAGGCACACCGGGACTAAAGCTGATAGGGAGAGTATGACTGGGTAGCAGGTGGGGTTGAGAGAGCATTGCACATGAAGAAGACTTATATTTCCTGAGCTTCTATAGAGAAGGCACTATACTTGAATCTGTTTTTTTCTCATTTGATGTTACTTCCTTTATTTTAGAGAGCCTCACTGAGAGGAAGTCTTAGTAACTTGCCTGGTGTCCATGTATCAATTAGCAATTAAATGGGAGATTGGACATTGACACCCAGGCCTTCTATTTCAAAGCCTACTAGGTTCTTTCCATGCTGTTCGTGCTATAGGATCAAGGGAGAATAAAAAAAGGATGTGGAAGAAAGACCAGAGAAAGGAATAGAGCAGCGGTTCTCAACCTGTGGGTCGCGACCCCTTTGGGGATTGAACAACCCTTTCACAGGGGTCGCCTAACACCATCGGAAAACACATATAATTACATATTGTTTTTGTGATTAATCACTATGCTTTAATTATGTTCAATTTGTAACAATGAAAATATATCCTGCATATTAGATATTTACATTACGATTCATAACAGTAGCAACATTACAGTTATGAAGTAGCAATGAAAATAATTTTATGGTTGGGGGTCACCACAACATGAGGAACTGTATTAAAGGGTCACAGCATTAGGAAGGTTGAGAACCACTGGACTAGAGGTTACCTAGGAAAATAAACAAGCATTAGGTTCCAGAGATAGATTATTGAGACATCAAGGGACAAGGAGTCATAAAATTGCAAGATTGGAATAGACCTTAAAGGAATAAAGCTCATCACCCTCTCCAAGTGATCACCCCTTTATCAAAATGGTTACCCAACCTCTTCCTGCAACAGTGATGGGGGATTAGATGGTCTGTTCTCTCTGTGGACAGCTCCGGCTATTAGAAACGTATTCTCTATGAACCCCAGGATTCCCTCTGGCTCCAAGTTCGCCTACCTACCAGTAACAACCTCTTAGTAACTAAAAATGATAATTAGTACTTTGAATTGATAAAGCTAGGCAGCAACGTGATCATGAAATCAAAGTGCTTTGGTTTGAATCCCAGTTCCTCTACTTCCTAGCTGGGGCCTTAGACAAGTCCCATGCAATCAATCCTCTAAGCCCTGGCTTCCTCATTCATACATGGTGGCCACCTCACGTTGCTATGAGGATCCAATGAGAGAAAGCATTTAGCATAGTCACTGGCACACAGTGAGTTTTATAAGGTTACAGATTGCTATTACTTTCCATACCTCCCTCCGGTAGGAATTATCACTCCCATTTTCCAGATCTTGAAAACTGATGGAGCTTCCTGAGAGTTGCAGAAGAAGCAAGTGGAAACCATGAAATTATTTGTTCAAGAGCAAATAATTTAACTTTTGCTCTTTCCATCTTAACACTTCCCACCACTCCCCTCCTCTGAATGGAGAAAGGCTGCTGTAGGCCAACTGGTGTCACTGAGACAAAATAAAAATATCCTGCAGATTACTGTACCTTCCTTTTTTCCTTTCTCATGAAAAAGAATTTCCTTTTGGAAATGTTATTCCATTCACTTATATTCATCAGCACTTGGGTCAGGTGTCACTTCCTGCGCTTGTTTGGAATAGCTAATATAAAAAGTCTCGGAAAAGCTAAGATGGCGGCATAGATAAACACCATCCAGAACCACAGGAAGGCTGGCTGAGTGTAAATTCTACAACTAGAAGGAAAGAAAAGCACACTGAGAGCCAGAGAAGCTGCGGAAGTAAAGTGCAGAGGTAGGGGGCTCGCACACGCGGAAAGGGTCTGGCACCTGAGGACGCGGCTGTCTTTTTGAATCCGGAGGGAGTCACAAGCTCCTG
>NW_006297573.1:2533968-2570577 GCF_000327345.1 Myotis davidii
AAGTCTCTTGGGAGGACAACTTTGTTTGTCAGTATTTGTACACAGTAAATGTAACATGGGATATCATTAAGTTTGTTTCCACCACGTGTGTCCCAGGCTCTAACATAGAACAATCAGGCCACAGTATATGTTTTACAAAAGATGAGATGTATTTTATGTTAGCTGGATGTTAATTTCTGGCCTGTCAATATTCTTGGACCAGTTATGCCAGAGGCACAAATTTCCACCCTTAATGTGTTCTGTTTTTCTGTTATTAATTGCTGTCATCAGACTTGAAGAGCCTGGCTCCGGGGTTCGCACCCCTGATTCTACTGCAGACTAGTTTATCTTGAGTAAGCCTCGTTTAGCCTATGATTGTCGATCTGCAAAATTGTTGCACTATTTCTTGCCAGAATGGTTCTAAGGCAGGTTTTCTCATCCTAGACACTAATGACACTGGGTGGTGGTGGCGGAAGAGGGTCTGTCCTATGCATTTGAAGATATTTAACATCTCTCATCTTTACCCACTAGATGCCAGCAACTCCCCTTTACCCCACACCAGTTGTGATACCCCAAAATGCCCAATGTCCCCTGGGAGGGGACATAATCAACCCCCACCTGAGAAGCACTGCTATGAGGTGGAACACTATTCTATATGTAAAAGGGTTGCACGCTGAAGGTAACTACTAGACATTTCATTAAATGTCTACTTCAAGTAAAGGACTGTGCTAAGTGCTATGGAGAGAAGTAACCATGTGCAAGCTACTATCCATGCTTCCCAGCAGTTATGGTGGGGAATGGTGATGCAAGGTAGAATCTGATAAATCTGCAAGGTTCAATTAACATATCAAAGACGAGGTGGCATTTGGCATTTGAGTTGCACTTGTAGGAATAGGGAAGAACCCCCAACAAGGAATTAGGGCTTTATTTCTAGTCTTTTGATAGGTTGCCAGTCAGAAAATGGAAATGAGAGAAGTAGGCTTTCAATGCAGGTGACAAACTGGGAGATGGTGTGACTCACCTACAGGGGCCACAGTTGTTGGGGGCAGGAATGTTTGTTTGGTGTTGCCAGATCTCCCAGTGTTTCAAAAGATGTTGAAAATGCAGATTTTTGTAAAATGTGAAATTTCCAAATTTTTAACATTAGCACAATTGAAAACAACAGCAACATTGTGCTGGCCAAACAAAAGACCGAATGGAGGTCAAATGAGGTTGCCAGTTTGCAGCCTCTGTTCCAGGTCATCTTTTAAGTGGTTGCGGGGAGGCTTCTCTCATTCTTTCCCTTAAAAAGCTATCAGAGGAAATGTCAAACTGGTATGTTCCTTCTTACTGTATACTATTCATTTCTACCCATGTTTTACTTTCTCCATTTAAATCTTATCTATCAAGATAAAGTTCAGATCTAAAATTATGACCTAGTTTAAGTAAAACAACGTTTTTTGGAAAACACGAGCATCCTCCACTTAAGAATTCTCCTGGGTCCTCAGCTAAAAGTGAAACTTGGAATGGCTGCCAGCAAATGCCTTTTGTAGCCTTGGAAATTTAAAGTGATTTATCACTTGCTGGTAATAACTAGAGGCCTCCATATACAAAAAAGAAGTTAAAGGTAAAGAGGCCAAAAATAACAAGTATAACCATATGGCTTTTTTCAAAGGGTGGCTATGTGACTATCTAGCTAAAAAGGACTCTTGCCAGCTTTACTGTGAATTTTCTCCTCCTCCTCCTCCTCCTCCTCCTTTCAGATCTGTAAAGCTCTGTGTTAAGCTTTGGGAAAATATCCTCCTCCTCCTCCTCCTCCGCCTCTGCCACCTTTTGGTAGCTTTACATAGTAGTCTTTCAGTTTTAACATTGTAGGGAAGGAATTCCTCCTCCTTTTACTCCTAGGTTTTGAAAACCTGAACTATGGGGTGAGGAAGAAATGTGTTTACAGGCAGCAGAGCCAGATCCCTAGTTGACCATAGGCTTATTGGTTTGTACCTCAGCAGTAAACCTATGTGATAACTCCTATGTGTATTCTTTTAAGTCTCCAGAGGTGACTTTAACTTTCTGTGGTGGTATCTAAGTTCCATGTGGGACTATCTAGCTCAGTGCACACCATCTTGTTCTTCAGGATGAAGTATAAAATTACTTGGTCAGATACCTTGAAGAAATCAAGATGTGTATTAGTTCATATAGTTTCTACTTGTTCAATAAAGCGAATGGCACATCTTGGCCTGGTTTGCCCTTACAGAATTCTTATTTGTCCTTGGTAATTATAATTAAATAATCTATTCTATAATTATGCTGAGCAAGTTGACTAGTTCATAGGCTCTGGAGCTCATATGCTCCTCCTTGGCCATAATGGAGGTATTTCCCCCAGTTCAAGCTCTCTGGAGCGCTTCATTGGTATGTTGGTATCCATGTGGCTTTTGTCACATTACAGTATGGGATGAGAACACACACACACACGCATGCACGCATGCACGCACGCACGCACGCACACATGGCATAGAAGGCTAAAAATTAGGGCTCTAGGTTAACCTAGATAGTATGAATTCTTAGATTTTTTTTTCTACTAAATCTTGAACTGTTATTACAAGTAGTTTGTTAAATACAAACATTAACAATTTAACAATGTCTACTCATCTGAATTGAACAGCATACTTTTAAAAATTAATTTCTTTGGGATAAACTTTAGAAGCTAGAATTGGGGAGCTGAGGAAGTTACAGACTTTCAGGCCATAATGAAAACAGCTATGAAATAATACAGACGCTACCCCTTCGTGTGAGAGACTGAATGTAAATCACCCTAAGAGTCTCCTCGGCCCAGATGCATTTCCAGTCTGATTGGTTTGACATTTGTCTAGGACCTTTGGAACAGAAGCTGATGCAATTAAAAACAAAAATGAGTTTCTATCCGTGCAAGTTCAGAATATCTCAAAGCATTTTTTTCTCTTCTTAAATCATTTTGACTATTGGTATTTGTGGCAGTATGGCTTCCTCACATGAAATACGCTGTTATGCAACAGCTGTAGTTGTGTTGCCTGAATGCATGCCAATTCTGTTCAGATTGAGCTGCGGGGACTGCTTGTTAGCTCCCTAGCTGCTTGGGAGAGAGGGTAATGTAAAATTAATGCCTGAAGAAAGGCCTCCTATCTGACACTGTTTGGGGATGCAGGTAGTCTGAAGTGGTGTACAGAAATTAAAGTAACGTGCTAATCTTCCTACTTTAATAGATAAGTAGCTGGGATTCATGGTTCCAACTCTTTTGGTTTTAATTTACAAAACTGGGGAGAGCCTTGGTTCCACCCTTTCCTTTACCTAGCTCCATCCCTGACCATAAAGCATGTATGAGCCTGGGTTTTTGAGACCTTTAGGTGTTTGGAATTTAGGCTGCTCTTCACAGAGGAGTGGTGGTAGAGAGTGTTGTAATAGGATTCTCACATACAGGCTACACATATCTAAGAAAATACTTATTTATTCAAGTAGTCCTTTCTCTTAATGAGTAGCAGCTAAATTAGACTGATGCTGAACATTTTTTATTCATTCTAAGCTCAGGATAATGTAACATAGCCCCTTCATTCAGCAGTGTAGAACCAATTTTGAATCTACCTATCCTTTCTGTAGTCTGTTTTCTCCTTCCTGGTGATTTGGCAGTGATCAGTATCCGTCTCTCTGTATTCTCATTGGAGCTGAAGCAGCTCATTTCAGCATTAAGTCCAGTGCCTAGCTCTGTGGCATCATTCTCCCGTGGTTCTAGAATACCTGCCTTGCTTATCTGCTTTATCTCTGGACTGGGAGCTTATGACTGTGTAACAGTCTATCTTGCTGTGTCTGTAACTGCAACATCCGGACTGGTGCCTGGCACACACTGAGTGCTTAATAAATGTTTGTTAATATATGGACAAACAAAAGGTTCTATCAGTGAGTTGTCAACTTTGGAAAGAAGGAAGGATTAAATAACAAGCCAGGTTTTCTTTGCACTGCCATGAACACCGTGGTATTCAATCCTTACAACAATCTTACACAATAGGCATCCTCATCCTTGTTTTGTTTATTACAACCCCCACATGGGTCTTGGAGCTGGTTAGGCGGAGGGGTCTGGATTTGAACCCAGGTTTCATCCTCTGCTCATTGTTCTTACCGCTCTCCCACAGGAGGGCATTTTCTAATAGAGTAATGTTTCTAGGAAAATTTTTTCTAGAGACTTTTCTCTTCTTGAATTTAGTAGAGCAATTCCTTTTCATATTTTATAAACCCTTCTCCTGAATAAACACTGGTAGAATTCCACCAAAAACAGAACCACAGAGACTTGTCAAGCAGAGCTGGAATGGGAAACAGCAATGGAGTTAACTGGCATCGGAAAGACCTGGATTTTCATCTCGGCTTCTCTACTTACTAGCAATGTGACCATGGACAAGTCATTTATGCCTCCGTTTTGTCTTATATAACTGGGGATACCATTAGTGCCCATTTCACATGAGGTAATGGAGGTAAAGCATTTGCTATGTGTCTGAGACATAATTTCTCGAGTGCTACGTGTTGTTATTAGCGCAGGGGTACATTTTATTCATGCATTCATTTAGCAAATATTTGAGTGAGTATGTGTGTGGTAGGCACTCTTGGGTCCCATTCATTCGTTCGTTATCAAAACAAAACAAAAACCCCTGTCTGCACGGAATTTACATTCAAGTTGCACCCCAGCAGCAAAGCGCTAGACAATAGACATAATAAATATTAGGAAGTAAATTACATTGTGTGTTGGAGAGTGGCTAGCGTGCTCTTAAATAAAAAAGAAATAAAGGCAGGTAAGGAGGATCAAGACAGTTTGTAAGGGCCTGGGGTGGCCTTCGAGATTGCCAGTAAACAAACAGCATATTCACGATAAGCCTCACTGAGAAAACGATATTTGAGCAAAGACTTGAAGAGGCTGAAGGAGTTTGCTATGTGGATCTCTGGGAAGAGCTGGTGGAAGAGCAAGGAGGCCAGGGTGCCAGGAGGACAGTAAGAGGGACCACTAGGGTCTTAGAGGCTGTTATGAGGGTCATGGGGAGCGGGTGGGGGGTCCCCAGCAGAGGAGTGGCACCATCATCCTCACCAGGCTGCTGTCATCTGGAGGGGGAGCTGGGCAGTGTGGCTCCTTGCTCCTCTTTCTCCTATTAGCTTAACCTTTTACACTTCACATGTGTGGGGGGAAGAGTGTGTTCCACCACCCCAGGTGGCTGCCCTGCCTACTCTATGTCACTGATTGAACTTGGCAGTCCTGTGGCTGTAATGGTTGTAATTCTTGGGAAACAAAGGAAATGATTAGGTCTTAAGAGGGGAGGGAAGTAGAATCCTGTGGCAGCACAGCTTGGGATCCTCTTTGAACATGACTTGATGTCTTCCAGGCTTCCCCGGCTGACCCAGGAAACGTTTGTAGAGGATCCTGGGAGGTGTTGGTCGGTTTAGTGTTTTTAAATGTTTGTATCTTCTTACAGTGAGGAGGATCCATTATGGGGTAGGAGGAAGAGCTTAAGTGTCCTCATTTGTCAGCTCATGACCTATGCTTAACTGCTTTCCACCCTGATAACGGCGCGGACATGCTCTCAACACACTCGGCCCTGGAAAACGTTTCTGTGCTGTGTCTCCAGTGAGAATCAATGGTTTCTAAACCTGGCTTTCAACGTCCCGGACAGTCTTCCACTGTTCTAATCATGTCTCGTTACTCTCAACCAAGTGAATCTGTAATCTACTTTTTTGAATGCATGCCCGGGAATGTGGTGATGTTAGATGGTAGATGGGGTGGTGGGATGGCAGTGGGTCGTGATGCAAAATTTAATGGAGGATCTCGTGGGATTGGAGTTCGAGGACCTGGGCTTTGTCAAAGTGGCTGTGTAACTGGGACATCTCTGAGCCTGAGTTTCCCCAGCTCTGAAAGTGGATTAAGGGCACGGGTATCTTTTCTGCTTCCTGGGATAAGGGAGACAGATGTCACAATGTTGGGAACAAATTTTCTGGTGAAGTTATTGTGTAACCTTTTGTAGACATCAACATATCAAGCCTGATGATTTCTCCACTGCCGCATTCCCTGCCAGTTGAAGTTTTTTACTTTATTTCAGTTATTTGCAAGGAGTTGCACTCTAGAACCCTGTAGATAATGGCCTTGACTAGACCATCAGCCTGTGCCTTCCAACCCACATTCGAACAAGACTTGTCCCCTCTGTTTAGTGGTCCTACTAATATCTTTTTTTGCCACTCACAATACCCCATCTTTCTTAATTACGTTAATTATTTGGGGTAATTTTGGAGGTAAGCATCACTTAATTGAGTTAAAGCTTTACAATTGAGGGGTTACTCATTAGCAAGAACAGTATCTTATCTTATAAACCCCTTGTTACTATTAGATAACAGACTTAATGGAAGAATTTGCTCAACAGTCTCAGAAGAGACTCAAATAGCTTTTTGGGCCTGATTGATAAATGTTTTGCCTGCAGCAATGGAAATGTGGGAAAATTCCAGATGCTACATAATCTGGGGGCAGCAGGTTAAGGCAGCGGAACCTTTTGTTTGAGGCCTAGCCAGGAATTGCTACCCAAGAGAGTCACATCAGATATGCTAAGAAGATCCGATTTCAGGAATGGAAACATGGGAAACACCTTAGAAAAATTAGTATTCATCTGCTCTAGGCCTCAGTTTCCTTATCTCAAAAATGAAAGGATTGACTAACTCAGTAATAAGAGAGCTCATTATTATCTCTTAATACTTTAAAAATACCTACCAAACTCTTTAAGTCTAAATTAACTCATCTGTTCCTTCCAGCAAAAAGTTATCAGTGACTGCCATTAACTGTCAATCAGATCCCCTGAGCAGCTCAGGTTAAATAATTATAATACTAAGCATAATCCCAGGGCTAACCAAAAAAAATGATGCTTTAGTCTTATGACCAGCAAGTTTTAACTTTTTAAGAAAATTGCAAACAGCTCTCAATCATTGCCACCTGTTGTAAACTGACCTAAGCCAATATGGTTGTGCACAAACTCCTAGGTACTTTTTTTCGGGGAGGTGAGGGGTGGGTTTTGATAGCAGCCAAGTTACATGAGGTGAGTGAGGTTTAGCTACTCATCCCACAACCCTGCCACCTGGTTATAACTCAGACGAGTCTGAGACACGCTTCTGCTGCACATACACACAATGACTAACGACGGCCGCAAATCATCCAGCGGGCACAAAACCGTTCACACGGAATCACTCTGCATGCTTCCGTCTCAGCTCTCTTCTTTGAACTGCTCTGATCACCACCTACCATGAAAACTTCACTCCTACACATGACACCATTTCAGAGGAGGTTCTGTTATCCTTAATAATCAGCATCAAGCAACTGGCAATCTTCCAATCGTGACTGGTCTCGGGGCCTTTTAGAGAACAAGCTGATCAAGGCTCACTCTTGTTCATTCAAGGATAGATACAGCTCTAAAATATTGTGGCCTATTCTTATAGCTTGGATATATCTGTCATCTCAGCGGTGAGGGCCATTTCTAACATTCATAATGCCCTTTCATAAGCCACTCGTTACACACACACACACACACACACACACACACACATGCACACACACACGCCCAGTCCACCTCTGATATTCGCTTTGCTAATTGGCAAAGGGTTTGGTGTTGATTCACATGGATAATGGAAACATTTGCAGTGCCTCTTTCTGGAGTATGGGCTTCGTGATTAGAACACGAGCGGCCGCCCGCCGGGAGAGGCCTTCCTGAATATAATGCCAACTGCATTTGAGTGTAGCTTAACCTAATTAACTCACACACGATATCACATTACCTATACTGCATTATTGCTAAGCTAATTAGGCATCTTAACACTGCCTTGGGAGCCCCATGGCGGAAACCACTGTTACTAATGGTACTCTGTAGGAGTTAGATTTTAAAATGATTTGTCAGGATTCCTTTGTTCAAAAAGCATTGCTTAACTTCCACATACTCAGAACTCTCTCTCTTGTTACAGGTGGGAAATCATACACGTCAGGCACTTTATGCACATCTTTCTGCTTATTCTCTCATCTACCCTGTGAAGTGGAGACACAGCTCCATTTCATAGACAGAAAACTGAGGCGAAGGAGATGGCAGCGGAGCTTTTACCTAAACGTAGGTCTGTCTCTGCAAGCGGTGCTGTCCTATCGCCCCTGCGATAGTTCCTTATGGCTGCGTAACAAATCACCACACACTCTGTGGCTTGCAACAGCACCAGGTTATTATAGTATGGTTTCTTTAGGGCAGCACTCGGGGCATGGCATGGCTGGATTCTCTGCTGTGGGTTTCATTGGACTGAAATCGAGGTGCTAGCTGGGGCTGTAATTAGCATGTCAGCTTGGGGGTCAACTTCCAAGCTCCCTGGTTATAGGTCAGAGGTCCTCAAACTTTTTAAACAGGAGGCCAGTTCACTGTCCTTCAGACATTCCACACATGCCCACTGCGGGCCCGGGATGAGTCAGCTGCTAAGCAGGACAGGCAGTGGCGGCAAAAACACCCAGCGGGCCGGATAAATGTTTTCGGCGGGTCGCATGTGGCCCGCGGGCCGTAGTTTGAGGACCCATGTTATAGGTAGAATTCATTTCCTTGTAGGATCAAAGTTCCTGCTTTTCTTCTAGCTGTCAATGGGGGACCGCTCTTGGTTCCTACAGCCCGTCCACTACCCTGCTACACGGTTTCCATAGGCAGTTCACACCATGAGTGTTGATTCCTTCCAGCCCAGGCAGAGTTTGTCTCTGATTGTCCCTTCTGACAGTAGCCACGGAAAAACTTCTGCTTTTAAAGGGTTCATATGATTAGGTTAGGTGCACTGGCTAATCTTTTTTTTTTAAAGTCAACTGTGGCCCGGCTGGTGTAGCTCAGTGGTTGAGTGTTGACCTATGAACCAGGAGGTCATGGTTCGATTCCTGGTCAGGGCATAGGCCCAGGTTGTGGGTTTGATCCCCAGTGTGGGGCGTGCAGGAGGCAGCCGATCAATGGTTCTCTCTCATCATTGATGTTTCTACCTCTCTGTCTCCCTTTATCTCTGAAATCAATTTTAAAAAAAGTCAACTGTGGCATCTAACATCACCTAATGATGGAGTACAATTTCAACCCCAGAGGTTAGGCAGCGATGGGAAATCTTGGGGTCATGTTAGAATTCCACCTACCAAACCCTGCTCAGAAATTCTGATCTGGAAGGAAGAGAGAGGGAAAGAAAGAGGAGCTGGAGCTCTACCCAGAGTTTGTGTCATAGTGGGACTCCTTGTCATGGGGGATGGAAGGGACCAACCTGAGGCTGCAGTGCCCAAATACGGGGACGCGAGGTAAAACAGTCTTTGTACTTCACCCTTTTGCCTAGAGCTGACCCTAAACACCACCATACACTAGCAGACCTCGAATATGGTCTAGGCAGGAACCAAATGAGCTGGGGAAGAGGGCTTCATTTCTTATTATCAGACTAGAGGCCCGGTGTACGAAATTTGTGTACTGGGGGGAGGGATCCCTCTGCCTGGCCTGCCCCTTCTCACAGTCCGGGAGCCTCAGGGGATGTCCTACTGGCCTCCCTCTGCCGGAGGCAACCGGCTGATCATGGAAAGGCACCACCCCCATCACCCCCTCACTGCTGCTGCTTCTGGCCTCCCTCTGCAGGAGGCGACCCAGGGGTCAGGGGAAGGCGATGCCCCCTCACGCCTCTGCTGCTGCCACTGCCATCCCTGAGGCTGCCTGAGCCTCGGCCTTTGCAGCCACTGTGGTTGGCCTGAGCCTCGCCCGGCCCTTATTGCCTGAGCCTCGGGCCCTGGGCAAGCAGCAGCGACCATTGCATCTCCAATGGTGCAAGTCCCCGCCCACCCGTGTCTGCTGCACGCACAGCCTGCTGATTGGTCGTTACTGTGACGGTGTCCCTACCAAGTTGCATATTACCCTATTGATTATTAGATAGATAGGTTTTGTTTTATTTCACAAAGTTAATACAGTAAGTCCTCACTTAACCCTACGAATAGGTTCTGCAGCTTTAAGTGAAACGGTGTATAATGAAACTAGTTTTACCATAGGCTAATTGCTATGAACAAGTATTAAGTTCCTATGGCATATCAATATTACAACGAAACAGTGTTGAACAAAATGACATTATTTGAAGACCTGCTATGCTGTGGAGAGCCTGGTACCAGCCTCAATGGGACCAGAGCTTTAAGAACACTGAACAGTAACTTATCTCTAGTGCTCACACGGTACCTATAACACACTCTTAGCATGGTAAATATTCTTGGATTGAGGACTATTAGAGAATGTATGACTACTTCCTTATTCAAAGTGTTCTCCCTTAGAAACCTACTACCTTTAAAAAAAAAATACAAAACAACCTCTTAAAATGATGATGTCTTTTTGTTACACAGCGCCTGACAATTTACAAAATGTTTTCACATAAACCATTATTTCTGATTTTATTTTTAGCTAGAGGCCCAGTGCACGAATTCATGCACAGGTGGGGTCTGGCCGGCCTGGCCCCACCCCCCTATCGGGCCAGTTTGCTGGCCGCAGTGGGCATCATAGCGACCTGTAATTCTGGTCATTTTGGTGTTCTGGTTGCTGGCTTTAGATAGATAGATAGATAGATAGATAGATAGATAGAGATACAAAATACAGCATACAGTAAAGTTCGTGAATCTTAAATGTTTAGCTTGATGAAATTTTACATATGTATACTCTTGTGTAACCCTCCCACCTAGGTCAAGGTAACGGGCATTTCCAGTACTCCCGAAGGCTCTCCTGTGCCCCTTTTAGTTAATCCCTCTTCCCAGAGGTACTACTGGTCACAGAAAGAGAAAAAGGAGACAGAGAAGGAGATCTCGTGACTTACTCTCCATGCAACCAGGAGAACCCAGATTTCTAGTTTCCACTTGTGTCCTCTTGCTTCCAGAAACTGTACTCTTGGACTGGAGTTCTTCCTAGTGACCATTTTTAACGGGCAGCACTAGGTACATACAAGGTGCCATCTTGCACAAGATTCTGGAACACCGAATGGTGCTTTCCTAGCCCAAGGCAGTTTTGTTCTCAAATCAAACACGTTGAATACATATTGAGTTCCATCATATATATCACTCTTAACAGAGAATTTTAAACAAGTTGAGAAAGAATTGTTGTTAAATCTGATGGTATATCATATAAAGAATAAAGCTTTTTTGTGTGCTTCAGGCACTTTTTCTATTTTTCGAGGTGGTAAATGAAAAGTTTTTTATTTTTTTATTTTAGAGTGAGAGGGAGAATGAGAGAGAAACGTTGATTTGTTATTCTAGTTATTTATGCAATCACTGGTTGATTCTTGCTTATGCTTGGACTGGAGATTGAACCCCCAACCTTGGCGCATGGGGCCGACACTAACTAACTGAGCTACCTGTCCAGGGCAGTAAATGAAAAGTTTTGATGTTGTCCTTTGTCTGTCTCCTTAGAACTTCTGAAAAGCACTGATATCTCCAAGAGCCATCCCCCCTTCCCTTTTTCTTCTTTGTAGGGAAGTGATGTGTGCCTAAGGCCAGGAAAGAAAGACTATAGTTACACCTACAGAATTAAGGACTGGAAGCCAGTAGTGCAGAATCATCTTCTTTTTAAATATATCTATGATTTTATTTTTAAAACAGCTTTATTGAGATATAATCCACATATCATACATTTTACCCATTTAAAGTCTGCAGTTCATTATATTCACAAGTATTGCCAACCAATATCACAGTCAATTTTAGAATGTTTCCCATCACTCTGTACTGTTCACCTGTCACCTTCCTACCCTCCTGCTCCTTCCTCCAGCCTTAAGCAACTAGCAGTCTCCTTTGTGTCTCTATAGACATCCCTGTTCTGAACATTTCATATGAATAAAATCATAAATGATCTTTTGTGACCAGATTGTTTCACTTGAATATTTCAGCGTGAAATATTCAAGATTTATCCATATTGTAATGTGTATTGCTACGTAATTCCTTTTTATGACTGAATAATGTGCCACTGTATAGATATACCACGTTTTTTGTCCATTTTTCAGTTAATGGTCATTTGGGTTATTTCCACTTTATGGCTATTCTGACTAATGCTGCTGTAAGGATTTGTGTACAAGTTTTTGTGTGGACATATGTTTTCATTTCTCCTGGGTGTATACTTAAGCCTGAATTACTGAGTTATATGGTAACTCTGTTTTATCTTTTGAAGAACTACCAGACTGTTTTCCACAGTGGTCTCACTGTTTTGGATTCTGCCCAGCACTGTATGAAGGTTCTGATTTCTATTTCCTCACCGACATTTATTGTTAAGTGACTGTGTCTAGCCATTCTAGTAGACGTGAAGTGGTATCTCGTTGTGGCTTTTGAGTTGCATTCCCCTGATGGCTAATGATGTGAACATCTCTTCATGTACTTATTGGCCATTTGTATATCTTCCTTGGATAAACATCTATTCAGATCCTCTACCTATTTTAAAATTATTTCTCTTATTGAGTTGTAAGAATACTTTATGTTCTAGATACCAGGTCTTTATCACATACATGAGGTACAAGTAACTTCTCCCATTCCATGGGCTGCCTTTTCACTTTCTTAATGGCATCCTTTGAAGCACCAAAGTTTTAAATTTTGATGGAGTCCTATATACACTTTTTTTTGATGGCCATGTGTTTAGTGTCGTATCTAAGAATCTTTTGCTAAATCCAAAGTCATAAAGATTTGCCATGTTTTCTTCTAGAAGTTTTATAGTTTTAACTTACAGTTAGGTTATTTGATCCATTTTAAAGTTAATTTTTGTATAGGGTATTAAGTTTTTTTAATCAACTTTTAACTTAATTTTTGTATAGGGTATGAGATAAGGATCCAACATCCTTCTTTTGCATGTGACTATCCAACTGTCCCAACACCATTTCTTGAAAAGACCCTTCTTTCACTGTTGAATGGTCTTGGCACCCTCTTCTAAAATTAGTGGGCCGTAGATGCATGGACTGGTGCAGGTTCTTAAAAGTTCTGTGATGTAAGACATTATCACTGGGAGGGTGGATGGGCAGCACATGGGAACCCATTGTACTGCATTTGCAATTTGTATGTCTCATTTTATTTTTTCAAAAGAAAACGCAAAAATTAGGAAATCTGAGTATACTTAATAGTTTCCTCCTAATTATGAAAATACCAGTGAGGAAAATGGCTTCCGGTATTTTATTCTGTTGTGGCCTCCTCTCCAAATGCAAGAGCCTCACATCTGGGCTGTAAGAGAAAGAGAGGACTCAGAGGAAAGCCTGGGATCATTTGTGTCCACGAAACTAGGTCATGCTATGCCCGAAGCGCTGGCAGTGCTATGATGTCCTGCTCCTCTTCACTGCTCCCAGTCTTTTCAGTAGCACATCTGTAAAGTACAGCAGCTGAATTTGAACCTGACTAGAGGTATGATGATTTCAGTAATTATTATTATTAGTGTGGTAATGGTATTGTGATTTCCTTTTAACAAAAAAAGAATCTTTTATCTTTTAGATTTTTATACAAACTATTTGTGGATGCTATCACAGGGTGGGGAAAGTGGACACATGGATGAATGAGACTGACTGTGGGTTGGTAATGATGGAAGCTACATAATGGGTATGCAGTGATGTATTATGCTATTTTGTCCTTTATATGTTTCAGTAATTTGAAAAAAATAGTTTTGGGTCGGGGTATGTTTATCTTTAATCCAGCAGAGGAGGCATTTGAGAGGCATTTTCATTTGGAGCTGAGTTTGTGTTACACAGAAGTGGGTCTTCTGAGTTTGGGTGCCTACCCTGGTGTGGAGGAGAGGAGCGCTTCGGAGCAGTTACTGGAACACACTTCTCCAAAGCAAGCCTCAGTTTACAGAGGCTCTCTGGCACCCAGCTGAGGGCTGCCGAGCTCTAAGAAAGCTCAGCTGTGGCTCACAGCGCCCTTTTGGCTCTGGATGTTACAGATGCTAGTCTGCAGTGCCCTTTGTTTCATAGTTCTGTGAGTTTTAAGACCGAAGCTTTTAAGACCCATGATTCTGTAAATCTTGGCACTTTTTAAATGGAAGTTTATATGTAAAATGTCCATATATAGGTATATGTACATTCGATAACTAGAAAAAGTCAGAAATAGTCTATAGAGAATTTGGTCTTTCCCACCACTGACTCCTGTCTTTGTAGAGGAGACTTGCACAGGCTTTTTTCTCTCTTGCCCTCTTTCTAAGGGCCAGTTACCCCAGTAAATGTAGTATATGAGTCCTTACCCAAGAACAAGGGTCTTGCATAGCATTGTTACAGCTCTGTATTCAGATGACTAAAGATTTCAGAACAATGTTGAATTGAAAAATCTGTACAAAAAAAAGGACACCATCTGGAAGTTATTCTATGCTTTCTTCTGGTTTTGCTCGTGTAATAAAACACGAGCATTCCAACTTCTCTCGTAATTGTTGAACTTTGTGATGTAAATGGTGCCAGGCTCTGAAAGGACTTGTAAAGGCTTTGCTGACTTCTTTGTTTTTGTTTTTACATGTTTTCAACAAAACTAGCTGTGCAGTTTTAGCTGAAAGCAGCAACTTTGAGCAGCTCCAGATTATTTTACCGTTTTGAATGATAATATGCAAGTGTAAGACTGAGTAGTGACCTCTGTGTGGATCACTTGGGTGGAGGGAGATTTGCACCTTTCTCCAGAACACCCACTGTGGGGTTTTGTCATATCTGGCTCCAGGTCTGCTGTTAGGCAACACAGTTCAGATCACATAGCGCCAGACACTGGGTTTTTTGTTTTGTTTTGTTTTTTTAAATATTCTATCAGTTGCTAAGAGAGGGATATTAAATATCTAACCATGGTTGAAGAATTGTCCGCTTCTCCAGCAGTTATATTATGACCATTTATTTTGAAGATCTGTTTTTAGGTGCAAATACACTTAGGATTGCTGTTTTCCTGATGTCTGAGCTTTGGGTTTTTAACCCTTGCCTGCGTGACATTGCTCACATTATTGTTCTGTTTCCTAGCCCATGAGAAGAGCATATGGAATAATATACCACTTAGCATCAAACTATGTGGAAAGTCCTTTAAATACATGATTTTACCTACTCACCTAACTGAATTTATGGGAATGGCAGCTAGTAGTTCACTACTAAAATCCAGAGCAGAGTTCTAGAAAAGGATGGTTCCAGGGATGACTTTCTGTTTTGTAAGAACAATTGAATGACAGTTTTTAGGGAGAAATTATCCTTGAAAAAATTTTAATTGTGTTTTTAAATTACAAAAATAACATGTTCAGTGCAGAAGAACTCTGGAAACTGAGACACTGATGATGATGATGATGATGATGGTGGTGATGATGATTATTAGAGCTTCATTTATTGTGCTTATTATAATCCTGGCTACTGATTGATTCACACACACACACACACACACACACACTCATTTAAATTTATTGTTGAAAGGATTACAGATGTCCCCTTTGTTTGTTTTCCTCATTGACGCCCTCCACCCCGCACCCACCCCTCCCAGGCCTTCACCACTCTATTGTCTGTGTCTATGGGCTAGGCATATATGCATATAAGTTCTCAGGTTAATCACTCCCCGCTACCCACTCACCCCCACCTTCCCTCTGAGGTTTGATAGTCTGTTCCATGCTTCTGTGTCTCTGTATTTATTTTGTTCATCAGTTTATTTGTTCATTCAATTCCACTTGTGAATGAGATCATGTGATATTTGTCTTTCTCTGACTGGCTTATTTCACTTAGCATAGTACTCTCCAGGTCTACCCATGCTGTCTCAAATGGTAAGAGATCCCTCTTTTTTTTCCCCATAGATTTATTATTGATTTCAGAGAGGAAGGGAGAGGGACTTTTTAAAAAATATATTTTTTAATTGATTTCAAAGAGGAAGGGAGAGGGAGAGAGAGAGAGAATCACTGATTGGCTGCCTCCTGCATGCCCCCCACTGGGGATTGAGCCCACAACCCCGGGCACGTGCCCTTGGCTGGAATTGAACCTGGGACCTTCAGTCCACAGGCTCACGCTCTATCTACTGAGCCAAACCGGCTAGGGCAAGAGATCCTTCTTTTTTACTGCTGCATAGTATTCCATTGTATAAATGTACCACAATGTACTTCCTTTTTTTTATCCACTGATCTGCTGATGGGCACTTGGGCTGTATCCAAATCTTAGCTATTGTAAATTGCGCTGCTTTGAACATAGAGGTGCAGACATTCTTTCTGATTGGTGTTTCTGGTTTCTTAGGATATATTCCTAGAAATGGGATCACTGGGTCAAATGGGAGTTCCACTTTTAATTTTTTGAGGAAAATTGATACTGTTTTCCATAATGGCTGCACCAGTCTGCATTCCCACCAGCAGTGCATGAGGGTTCCCTTTTTCCATACCATTTATTGTTTGTTGATGACAGCCATAAATACAGCATTCCCATGGGTGAGGAAATTATCATTCCTATTTTACAGACGAGGAAATTGAGCAAGAAGGGCCAAGTAACCAGATTAAGGTTACGTTGTTAGTGAGTAGAGCCAGGATTTGAACTTTATGTCACCGAAGAGCCTTGACTACCTTTCTGACATCTGTGCCCAGTACATCCATAATACCACCACTGGTGGACAGTCTCAGCAAATGTCACCCCACTCATTTCTCTTTGCCGTTAACCAATATAATCAAATTATAAAACCATAATATTATTTTGTATTCTGTTTTATAATTCTTCTGAAACTCCTAAAAGTCTAGATAAGAATTGTTAGGTATCAGGACTCCTGTAAAAAAGGGCATTGAGAAATTAGTATTCATGACCAGAGGCAGAGGGAATAACAGGATCCTGCAAGGATTTAAAATGACACAGATAGTGAAGAATCTCTCAATTATTAAAACACAGTCAAGGAATGCCAATGAGATATTTACCCCTAATCCTATATAATAAAGCAATAATATGCAAATTGACTGTCACATCGTAACGCCACCACAGATGGCAGCACACACAGCAGGGGCAAGGCAGCAGGGGCGGGGCAGTGGGGACAGGGCTGGTGGCCACTCTGCATGGCTTCCACCAAGGTTCCTGTGGCCCCGTGGGGGCGCGGGGGTCTTGGCAGCCGCTCCGTGCTGCCCAGAGGCAGGGTATCGGGGCGGCACTCTAGGACTTGGGGCTGTCACACGGCTCACTGGCCACATGGGGCGGGACTCTGGGACTTGGGGTGGTCCCATGGCTGGGGTGGGGAGGAATCCCAGGTCTCATGTGATTTCACGCGACAGGTCACTAGTTAAAAAATAATAACTATATCTGACCATTCTTTTTCTCCCCTTTAAGATGAGTGGGTCAAATTAGATGCTTTGAAAAATCTTGTCCAGTTTTCACATACTTGTTCTCAGTGCAGTTCACTTAATTCCTTACCCTGGCTTTTCGCTACCATATTGCATCACTGTTGATCAAGTACAGTAGCTTGAAGTGCTTAAGTCTTTAGCATTATTGCTGTTTTTTAGTTTCAGATGTAGGTCAGACATTAAGGGGCTGGCTGGTATTTTAGTGTTTTCCTAAATGTAAAGGTCATCTCCACCTAATTGATCCCACATGTGCAGTGTGCTCTAACTGGTGGGCGCTGTCTCTCTGGACACTGGGTTTTCACTAGGTAATGGCAGCACTGCATTCCTCAGCCCGCCTGTGCGATTCCCCGCAGAGACCCGTGTGCAGAAGGGGAGTGGAGGAAGGAGAACCCCGCTAAGTGGACCTCTGACCATTGCGAACCTTATTGCTCTCCCAGAAAACTGTAGGTGAGGATGAGGACACTTGCCTGCTCAATTTTCGTGTAGTGATATGAAAATCCGAGGGATGTAAGCACTGATGTTTTTGTTTTTGTTCTGGGTGTGAGCTTGCTTTAAAAAATTAGTGTTGCTTTCAAATGGACAGATGATCTAGGAACTGGGAAGCAGCGAATCATCATTAAGCACTACCCTTAAAGCCAAATTAAAACCTGTGTAAGCACTGCTTTATTAGAATCAGAACTATGCAACTCCCTGGAGCTTAGGGTCAGAAGATGGGAGTTTGAGTTTGCGCTCAATCATTTAGGGCAAGCAGTGACACCTCAGACTCACGTGTATTGATTGGTAAAGTGGGCCTAGTTGCAATGGTGTCTGCCCCTATGAACTGTCATGTCTTTTTCTTTTTTTAAATATATTTTCATTGATTTCAGAGAGGAAGGGAGAGGGAGAGAGAGAAACGTCAATGGTGAGAGAGAATCATTGTCTGCCTCCTGCACACCCCCAATGGGGATGAAGCCTGCAACCTAGGCATGTGCCATGACTGGGAACAAAACTGTGAGCTCCCGGTTCATAGGTGGACGCTCAGCCACTGAGCCACACCAGCCAGGCTGTCATGTCTCTTTATTTAAGACTCTTTACGCGGTATGGGTTCCTGAGCCATATTTATGGTATGTATGGGATTCCAAGTTATGGGTGGTTTCTCCTCCCAGCTGCCCGTTTCTTTTTCATTCATCTGTTAGTGGTGAAAACTGTGGGAAATGATTCATGCCCCATGTCTATGGGGACCATGAGAACCTCGAGTGATTTTTTTTAAAGCGGTTTGAGAAAGAGACAAACAAATGTAGTTAATAACAATAACAATGTTATTCCCGGAAGAGAAGTCCTAGCCTGCTAAGACTTGTTTTGGAATTGGAAAACTTGCCAGAGGGCTGACTGCCCTGTATGTAACAGGGTTTCTTTTAGGCTCTGAAGTTAAAAGAGACTGGGGTGGGAGGAGGAGGGCATGCGGGAAAGCAGTTAAGTTAAAGTTTCAAAATTGGTGAAGTGAAGCAATTTCCCATTCCTCCTAATGCAAAAATCTCTCCACATTTATTTATTTATTTTTCCATGTAAGTCAGAAACTTGTTCTTTTCCTTAGGGGGTGTGTGGAACCCGGCGACATCAGAGCCCCAGATCGAGGCGACCATTTCTTCATCCCCCCTACCTTCCCCAACAACCTCTGGTTTGGGTTTATGTTGCTGGGTTGTCGAATATAGGCCCCAATTTATTACCATGATCTGTTCCCTCCAAGGAAAAGGACAGCCACACAAGTCATGTAAGCTAGAGGATCATGAGTGAATTAATTGGTGGAACTTTTCTAGGTACTTAGGAAGCCTTTGGTGTCGCGAGCAACTTGGAGTTATTAGATCCTCCCTGCTTTTTCTTGTTGGGTAGACCAGAAGAACAGCATGAGTTAGAGGTGGCTGTGTTTTTCAAGGACATCTTCAAAACTGGTCAGAAAAATTATTTGATTCTTATTAAATGGCATAAGATGGTGAGTGCAGGAAAGCGGAGCAGGGTGTGAATGGAAGACTGTTTCCCTGTCTCCCTTTTCATCTCCACAGAAATTGTTACAGATCAAGGACACCCGAAAGTTGGCATCCTTGAGGGCAGCCTGTGTGACAGCTAGACGGCACTCCTTGTAGACTTTTCTAGAGTGTGCTATGTACTTCTTAATGCAACACTGTGAAGCCACTGGATTCTTCTTGATTTCCTCAGGAAGTTTCATCATCATGTGTTTGTGGAGGAATAGTGTGAACACACTTTCACACAGTGCGATGATGAAACAGTTTTGTGTCATGGCCTTTGTCCGGAGCCTAAGGTTGGGAGGAATTGAATTTTGACCTGACGTGGTCCAGTCTCGTGGATTGGATTCTCTCTGTCTTAGAGATGTTCTATTCTTCCTTTTTTTAAATACCTTTTAATACCTGTTCTCCTTATCATCATGGTTTAAGACCAATTTCCTTCTCTCTGTTTTAAGTAAAGCAGATTTTATGTCATTTATAACATTGGTATGAGTATACAAACCTGTAAAAAGACTATTTGGTGTTTTTTTGTAACGAGGGTTAGCAAGTACTGATGACCACCTGGTCTGTGACCTTACAATATTACCTCCCTACAAAAAGTCAAAATGGGTTTCTAAGACCCCTTCTTAATTAGGGCCCGGTGTTTCTCCGTTGTCATTCTGTATTGCTAATTGGCTCAGTGCTGGGGAACCTCGCTGTCTCTGCTCTTGCTAGTGCTGATTTGTCACATCCATTCTCTATGTCAGTGGATGTTGCACACCACAGAATGAGTTCTGGAAAGGAGAGGGGGATGAGTTTCTGAAAGATTATCTCCATTTATAATGTGAGCCGCCCTGCTTTAGAATTCTACAATACTTAATAAGCCTGGTATTTAAAATCAAATCTCTTACATGGTCTACTTATGTAGATAGATATTATTATCTCAGTGTCCTAATGTGAGATAAGTTTGAAGGCTTTTTGTTTTTCTTTCCTGTTTCTGAAGGGGAGGTCCAGCTAATTTGCTGCAAATGAAATAAAAAGTATTTTGGAGGAATCGGTTGACATTTAGCTTTCTGGTTTGAAATCCCTCTGACTGTTAAATATTTAATGGGCTGCAAAGCATTCTTAAAAATTAAATATGAATGAGTTTTAGAAAACCTTGCAGTGGTATAAAAAATTGAGACCACCCCCCTCCCACCCCCATCTTAATTGTGAGTGTCTGCCTAGAGAATCTTAATTATTTTTAATGAAGATGACATTATAGATTTGATCAACAAGGGGACACCCTAAATAATGGAGTTAATATAAATAGGATCCTTCTAAATGATATCACAGCAGAGATTTACTTGGAATAAATTATTAGTTCCATCTCTGGAGACAAAACTGCCTCCTTTTTGTTTTTTTGTTTAAAGTTAAGAGTAAAGTTCTATGACCAGAGAAAATGCCTTTGTCAGAAAAAATATTTCCTAGGTTTATTGCTTTGTTAAAACTAGTGTTTTACTTCCTTTGGTAGACTCATGAGATTATAGAGTACTATAAACATTTTTGTGGGATCTCTGAAAAGCATTGTCATTGTTAATGTAACTCCCACCCCCTCACACACACATATTATTACTGTTGTTATTTTAGGAGTAACTTTATTGACATTGATTTTTGTAATCACATATGATTTTTTCTATTTTAAAATCTATCTATATATAAAAACCTAAGCGACCATTAAGACCAAACGACCAGAAAGACCGAACGACTATTCGACCAGTTGCTATGACACACACTGACCAACAGGGGGCAGATGTTCAATGCAGGAACTGCCCCCTGGTGGTCAGTACACTCCCACAGCCAACCTCCCATGGCCCAACCCCCTGCCGGCTGGCCCCCCAATAGGCCTCAATTGCTGGCCAGGCTGAGGGACCCTACCTGTGCACAAATTCATGCACCAGGCCCCTAGTATTTTAATAATTGGTGATAGTCCCCTAATTAAATGACATGAGAATTAAATAGGAGACTCTTGAATTATTTTATAATGCTGACATTAAAAAAAGTCATGCCTATATTTTCTCACCATATTTTCCTACCTTTCATTGGCTTATATTCTATTCTAGTTTCATGTTATCCCAAAGAGTCAGTTATGAATTGGGAAAATGGGATTTGAATGTATGCGTCTATAGCAGGGGTGGGCAAACTTTTTGACTCGAGGGCCACAATGGGTTCTTAAACTGGACCGGAGGGCCGGAACAAAAGCATGGATGGAGTGTTTGTGTGAACTAATATAAATTCAAAGTAAACATCATTACATAAAAGGGTAGGGTCCTTTTTTTTTTTTTTTTTTTTTTAGTTTTGGGCCGTAGTTTGCCCACGGCTGGGATAGAGTAACTTTCAAGAAACTGCTTTGAATTTTTTCTGCCTTGGTAGTGATTGTGGAGAATATTGTTTCTCTCTCGCTCCTGTTTCTTTCCATTTGACTAGGTAAAACTAACACACTAAAAATGGAACCTATCATTGCTGGTCCCGTAATTACCCGGCTTTCAAACTTCTTTGGCATTTTTGATGCATCTCTCAATACCTTACAACCAACCAGCAACCGAGCGCTCAAAAATGCCCCCTGTTCATTTTCCTTATTTTGATTCCTGAGCTATCACCTTATTCTAGTCCTTCATGTCTGTCTGTCTGTCTGTCTGTCTGTCTGTCAGTCTGGCTCTCATTTATTACAATGACAGCAACAAAACTTATCATTTACTGATTACTTACCATGTGTTGTCTACTCTGTTACTACATTTACATTGTGTTATAAATACATTTATCTTAATACTAATAATAATCCTACGAAGTAGAAAATTGGATGCAGAGTCGGAGACTATTAGGAGTTAGGTAATGTGTCCTGGGCTACTCAATTAGTAATTGACAGAGCGGGGATTTGAATCCACAACAGCCTTTGACCCTAGTGTCCATGCCCAACAAACACTATGTTATGTTTCAGTTTGCTAATAATAGTAATGGTTCTTCCATCTATGGCTGACAAATTATTCTACCCCCTGTCCAGTTCAGATGAATTCATTCCCTTGTTCTGTAACATTTCTTCAAAGGCTTATTTCCTTATTACTTCCAAGTCTTCACCATTTTGTTTCTAGGTCCTCCATAGTTTTATCCTGGTCATTGTTTATGATTGATAAGGATTGACTAGCTAGAGTAAAAGCAAGAAGGAAAATGAAAGATGTCTTTGAGACTAACATTGATAGGACTCTATAGTTAGAATCATTTGGTGTCTCCTAAAGTAGCACAGTGCCTGACAGGAAGAGTCAGGTGTTCTGTTTGGTTAATGTCTAATAGTACAGAACTTGTCCTTTCAAATTTAATATTATGCTTAACATTTTGTTTTGAGGTTTAAATGGAAGAACAGTGGGTACTTCAATGATGATACCCCGCACAGTGAGCAAATTTAGCATTACCTGGGGCCATTTGACTTTTCCCAGTCTAGCTCCACAGTGAGTCTCAACATTCCTTCCTAGAGGTTTAAGAATAACAACTTTTATTTTTTATTTTAAGTTTATTTACTGATGAGAGAGAGAGAAAAGAAACATCAATTAGTTGTTCCAATTACTTATGCATTCATTGGTTGATTCTTGTATATTCCCTGACTAGCGTTTGAACTCACAACCTTGGCAATGGGGACTATGCTCTAACCAACTGAGTTACCCAGTAAGGACAAGAATAGTGACTTTTAAGTAAGTGAAAACTTATGTTTATGAATGACATTTGAGAAGAAAATCAAAGCCATTGACAAGATCTTAGAATTCCCTGTGTACCCACCTGTAAAAAAACAAAAGTTAATTACAGAAAGAACAAGTTTAAAAATCATAAAGATATCCAGTGAGATAGACATTTAGCCTTACTTACCTGCCCAAGGTGAAGAGTGGTACAGGGCTTTTTCTGCATTATTAATGGGTTGACTCCTGCCCTTGAGCAGTTAATTGGAAAGAATGAGCCCACATGTGTGTCACTATTCCATCCTCTTTTGTAGGGAAGAATGAAGTAAAAATAAAATAGGCCTTCCCTAAGCCTCATTCTCCATCAGAAATTTTTTAAAATAAAGCCTAAGAAAATCTTATTAGCAATTAATTGTATATCACATGCAGCTGGTTCTATAATCTGAGCAAGTCTGTTCATTGCATGGAGTATTTCTCTGCTGCCTTAGTTGCTTAAACCTGGAATTAATCCATTGTGGACACAATGAAAAGCACCCTTATGTAATCTGAAAGTCAGACAGCTACAGGGAATCCAGTTCACTGCAGCCTAATACTGTTCTACTGGCATCAGGCAAAATGTTGCCCTGCCTGCATTGTTACAGCACTTATGGATTCTTCCGATTATCAATTAGGGCTGAAGACACTGAGAAGGCAGGAATCCAGGCAAACATCTGGTTTGTCAGGAACTGAATCCCAGGACTCCAGCAAATACCTCTGCTTCTACCGTCCCTTTGCTTCTGCTTTTGTTAGTGACTTGGGCTCAATGTGGATGTATATGCAGGGTGTGAACGTGCACTTACATGCATCTGCATGCACACGCATGCACAAGAGAGACAGAAAAAAAGACCACTGTGAAGGATTTGTCTTGGGGAGGTAAACAAGGTCAACAAGAACATAAAGTCTGGCAGAACTCAAGTATCTACAAACAGAAGTGTGTTTAGAGTGATTCTCGGCTTGTTAATTTGCTTATTAATGATGTCTCTCTGTTGCTCAAGCAGGCTGAGTGGGTTCATACACTAACTGGTTTGGTTGGTGATACTGCTCTCTCTGGCCAGAAGATCTTCCATGTCATGGTTTAGGTTAATACCACTAGAAGGACTGGGGGATTCAAAGATGAATAAGAACCTGCCCTGTCTTCCAGAGACTCACAGGGTGTGCCGGGAAGGGGAGGTGGTATAGATATGTCAACAAATCATTGCAATACATATTGCTAAGCCTTAGAACAGCGGGATGCTCTCATCGCGAATAGATCAGGAGGGACTTTCCAAGGAGGTGAAAATTAAGAGAATCTCAATGGTGAACTTACCAGGTAAACTAGAGGCAAAGTGCATTCTGGGCGGGGGAAACCACTTCTTTGAATGATTCCCTGTGGTATAAATTCCCAATGGGCTATGTTTTCCTCTTGCTAGATATACAGCTTGTGCCTCTCTCATGAATTCATTAATGGAGTGGTTCTTGGCACTGGGACACTGTGGGAACAAAACAAAGTCCCTGGGCTCATGTAGCATTCATACCAATATGGGGAGACAGACAGCAAAGAGTGAATTATAGGACATGTCAGATGTGACAAGAGCTGCTGGGGTTGCTATTTGTATAAAGTGGCATTTGAGCCAAACCCTGGAGGCAGTGAGGGAGTAAGTCTATCCAGAGCCTATGTATTTCAGAAAGAGGGAGCAGGGCGTGCAAAGGCCCTGTGTCTGGAAAGTGCTCACAGGTCAGTGTGTCTGGAGCAGATTGAGGGCAGGAGGGAGGTCAAAGGGTGCACATGTGATTAAAGCTTTGAAACCAGGATAAGGACTTGAGCTTTTACTCTGAATTGGTTGGGAAGCTACTGGAGGGTTTTGGCCTGGAAAAGACATGCGTCCCTGGTCTCAGAGTCATCCTCTGAGTTCAAATCGCAGCCCTGCACTCACAAACTCTGATTTCTCTTCTATAAAATGAGGCTTATTATTCTGACCTTGAAAGGTTATGTAATGAGGAGTAAAGGAATAGTAGTAGCAGTGGTAACAGATAACAGGAAGAGGATTTGTTTTTGTTTATTGGTGTCTTCTGTAGAGAGAGGGGCAGGGTTTGAATGAGAACCAATGCAGCAGAGCGAGGGCAGTTACTTGAGTCTGAGAGGTGGGGTTCTGAACAGAGCCCCCAAGGGAGGCTTTGCAGAGTGTGTTGCCTTAGGTGAGGAATAATGCAAATAGCCAGGGTTCCACCATGAATATTTACAGCAGCTGGGCTTTCAGAGAGGGAGAGCAGTCCAGCCCACTCCAGCTAGTTTTGAAGCCGTGTGTCAACAAGGAAGAAACGCCAAACAGCTTTCAACACTGTTTTACTGTATATATCTCCACTTAGAAATTAACTCAGAACAAAAATGCAGTATAATTGGGGTCAATTTTAGTATTTATTTTTAAAGAATTAATTTAGAGAATACTACATATGCATGGTTTGTTCTATTAGTGGGGTACAAATTCAAATTTCATGCTAGGTAGTTTTTTCTTTCCACTGTCATTTTATTTCTGTGGATAAAGTCTCATTGGTTGAGGAAATCAAAAGTATAAGTTTAAGGCTCTTGATGAATATGAAGTTCAGGTCAAAAAAACAATCACCAACCAACCCACCAGCCACCCTCCTGCTGTCCCCATCAGGCCTTCGTTTCTATTCCCTGTTGGATGCTGAGACTCAGGCTCCAGGTAACTGTTGTGTTTGGGTCCCTGCCTCACTCTGGCCGCTGCCTGCAACTTCTGCAGCATCTGCTTCCACCTCCCTCTTCTCCTCTCCGCTGTCAGTTCTTCAAGGCGAGGACTGTCTTAGCGCTGGATCCCCTAGAGCCAGGTCAGCACTGACCCGTTGTCTATGCACAGTCACACAACTGAGCTGGGCCAGGAGGGGCAGGTAAACATTCCCGGAACATGCAGCTGGAGAAGGCTACAGCTCCGACAAAGGAAGCTCACCAGCTGCTCCAGTCACTGGAATGCCCAAGAGAATCTGAGCCCAGATTCAAGCCATGACCCCCAGGGAAGCCTAGAGCAGTGGGGAGAGCAACCCCACCATGCCAGGGATGGATGTGGGACTTTGAAGGAAGTTGCTCCATCATGGTGAGCCTTAGCTTCCCCGGTTGTAAACCAGGTGACCAAGGCACACCTTTCCAGTGGTGGTAAGGCAGAGGCTAGGCAGATCCAAAGGCTCATTCCTGCCTGCCTTCCGCTTGTCCTCTCGGGAAGCCCCACCAACAGCTATTTCATCTCTAATTCTAAACATGGTGCTGCAGGTGGAGAGCTGTTAGTGCCCCGAGATTTGGAAAATGCCTCTCTAAGTAGCCAGCAATAGTGGGTATTTCTCTTTCCCTCTCCTTTCCTCTTTTTCTTAATTTCTTTTAAAAACATTTCTTTTAGCTAGACCATGCTTTAAATGATACTTAATGGAAATTTGGATTTATACTAGTACAGAAGTTCAATGTAGGGAACTGTCACTGGTATATGAAGGAGACTCACGGAAGTGTTATGATGTGAAAGACTCCCTGGTGCAGGACTTTCATCAGAACAACCTCGGTAATTCTTATACCCACTGGCCTCCCCAAGGCTGATGGACTCATTATCTATGGAGGTGGGGCCCCAGGAATCTGAATCTCGTAACAAGCAAACCAGGATTTGTTTTGTTCCTCTCAAGTTTGATAATCACTATTAGCAGCAGAAATCCGTTTTATATAACCTAACTGAGTACCTACTATGTGCTTTCTGTCATAATCCTCACGTTGATAGTAACTGAGTCCTCACTGCTGTGATCATAAGGTAGATGTTATTGAGATAAAGTTTGCATTCCATAAAGTCACCCGTTGGAAGTGTATAATTCAGTGGTTTTTAGTATATTTCCCGAGTTGTGCAACCACCACCATACCCTAATTTTAGAACATTTTCACCATCTCAGAAAGAAACCTTATATCCACTCGTAGTCACTATCACACCCATTCTTAGAGATGGGAACGTGGAGGCTCCGGACATTTGAACAACATGCCTCCCACCCCACAGTCAGTAGTGGAGCTGGGGGCCATAGTCCAACCTCCTTCCTTCCAAAAGCCATGCTCTTTCCACTGTACCATGCTTCCTTCCAGGAACTCAAGCCAAATTAAATATTTACTCACTGGGGAGAAGAATTTGATGTTTTGGTTTTATCCTTGTTCAGTAGTTTTAGATAATATACTTTCCCTTTCTGTTCCAACTGGAATTGTAGGCTAAATAAATGGGGCTTAGTCTTTAGTTCAGGATCCAGTGCAGCCAGATTTTTGAAATTACATGAGCAATCAGCATGCCAAAACGTGTAATAGTGGGAGACAGAAAGCTGGGAGGAGCCCGTGTTTGCTTCTGTCCCCGGTTGATGGCCTATCACATTCCTTCTCTGAGACTTGGTTCTTCTTCTGTCAAATGAGGACGTTGTACCAAATCTTTTATATATTCATTGAACATTTGCTGGGCACGTGATGGTATTACACTGGACGTAATATATTCAGAGAAAGTGATAAGAATTTATTTTTTATTTTCCATTGATGTTTAGAGAGAGTATAAGGGTGGAGGAGAGACAGAGAAACATCTCTGTGAGAGAGACACATCGATTGGTTATCTCCTAGGGCCAACAGTTGAGTCTGAACCAAGGTACGTGCCCATAATCAAACCAGGGACCCTTTAATTCAAGGACTGACTCTATCCGATGAGCCAAACTGGCTAGGGCAAATGATTAAGGATTATAATTCGAGCTGTGCTTAATTGGGCAAAAACAATATGCCAGGCACTGTCCTAGCCTGTCATCCCATTCAATGAGCACTTTGTTTTGTCTCTGTGGAGTGGGAGGTATTTGGCTTAAATTCCCACGAGAAAACATAGGCTCAGAAGGTTTAAATGATTTGCCATGCAGTGAGATAGTGGAGGTCTGGCTGATCCAAAGCCCAGAGCGGAGTCCCTACCCTCCTCTCCAGGTGAGCGGGATGTGTCCTGACCTCTGAGAGGTCGCTACTCATGTTTATAAACAAATACTTGCAGTACAATGTTGAAAGTAAATATTTAATGACAGCACTAACGGGGGTGTAACCTTTCTGCCTCTGTTTGGGTAGGTCTGGGAAGGAGTTGGAGGTAGAGCCGGTTCTTGCATTTCCCCCTCTCCTGCAGGACCTATTGCTCAGGAGGTGCAGGTTTGAGTTTTTAGGACTGCTTACCTCTCTGGTTCCTGCAGTGCTCTGCCGGGGGTAGGGAGCCCTGTGTGTGGAGCAGGACTAGATTGGGAGGCACCCGCTAGCACCTCTGCAACCTATTTTCCAACCTCAATTTACTTCTTCGGCCTTGGCATGTTTATAAAGCCTTGAGCTCAAGTAAACTGGAGATTTGGGGTGGGCTCTGCCAGGTGTTCCCCAGCAGGTCCCATCAGTAATCAAGGGGAAAAGTCACTTTCTCAAGGACCCACCTTGCATGTGGGTTTCTGAAGAAACTTGAAGAAGTCAGTTTGTTGAGACTGGGAGCCAAGCTTGTGAAGGCGCTGGGAACTAATGTGAAAGCCATTTCCTGGAAATACAGACTTTTTAATAGGTCTTGTCACTTTGGAAAGCTTCGGAAATGCTGACTTGGAAAAGTTCCTGGCATTCGGGTGGGGACACGGATAATCTCAAATGACTTTTTATTCCTGGGAATAGTTGTTCCTTTTGAAGGAGTTTTAAAAGTGACTACATCTTGAGCTCTTACTGTGCATAAGGAATCGGTGCTGTGCATGGACTGGGCTTCACAAAATGCCCAGGAGGTGCCTGTTTTCAACCCCTCTGTTTTACAAATTAGGAAATGGGCAAATCTCATCTTTCCAAGGTAACAACAGGAGTTTTTAAAACTCGCCTTCCACATCCCTATTTGGTGTTTTTTTGTATGTTTGTTTGTTTGTTGCCCTAAAAACTTGAAGACAAATTTTAACCAGCACTTATTTATTTATTAAAGCTGTATTGTGCATTTGAGCCCAGAGACCCATCGTTCACCAAGATGTGAATTAGTGATTACTGTTGAGACTCATGGCATGTCTTGCTGGAGCCTCTTGTTACCATGGCATTTGCGGCACGTGACAAGCACCCTGTCTGTGAGAGCCTGAAAAACAATGGCCAGGAGGACCTGGGAGACATGTGTGCATCCATATTAGTATCACATTTATTCCATAAAAGGCTAACTGCTTTGATTTATGTCTTAGATGTCCACGTTTAAACTCACCATTCTCCAAATTGGCTTTCTTTATTTAAATTTTCATCTTAAAAAATGTATCCCTTCAACACTTGACCACTCACTCCTCCTGCAACAAGTTTGACAGATGAGTTTATATAAAATTTTTTAAAACACAGTTAAATTCAGATTATATCAGCAAGTATAAAGTTTTTGAAATATCCAGCCATATGGCAGGAAGACCCAGCATGAGTGGCGTCTCACAAGTCCAACAATTAGCATTTCCATGAAATTCTAGCACAATAATAGAGTGGAAATGTTAGGGTCACTGAGTTTTTGTATAATCTAACCCAGTTTTCCGGTTTATAGGTGAAGGAATCTAGGCCTGGGGAGGCTAAATGACTTCACCCAGGCAGAGAGCAAGTTTGTAGAGTTGCAATTCGACACTGTTTATTTTTTGATAAGTTTTAATTTATAGTATCTTTTACTTAAAAAAAGGTATCTCTTTAAATTTAAAGATATACTGGAAATTGCATTTATAAAAATTCTCTCTATTTGGATATGGGAGCAATGAACATTTCATTTGAAAAACATCCAAACAACTTCACAGTAGCATATTTTAAAATGTCAAAAATTAGCCTTCACCTCAGAATGCAACATCGCAACTGTGCTGTAACCCACAGCAGTTGTTTTTCATTAAACTATTCCTAAATTATTTTTTTAACAATTATTTCTCAGTCTCAACCCATAGCTTTGGTAGCTGCTATAGGGATTTAGCAAAAGTGAATGAATAGCCTCTTAGGGGATTTTATAATTTTACAGAGGAGATAATTCAAGGTCCTTGGAGTGTCAAACTGGAAGCTGATGCAGTTCATTTGGTTCTTAAAGTTGTCACCCATCTTTGGGATGGTAACTGTTTCTAAGTGGAGGGACAGTTTTAGGACAGTGGGTGCATGGTTCTGAGCATGTGGAATATAAACCTTCATAAAACACCTCAGCTAAAAATTTATTTTGGGGGGAATATACATGTATTCATGTACTCATCCTATATAATAAAAGGCTAATTTACAAATAGACCAAATGGTGAAACAATCGAACAACCAGTCGCTATGACATGCACTGACCACCAGGGGTTGTGTGCAGAATATGGCAGGCCTTGGCCACGGTGGGATGATGGAGCAGGTGAATGGGGGTGCCAGACCAAGGCAGGGCCACCCGTCACTGTCATCAGGGCAAGCCTCTGGTGGTTACTGAAAATTCTTTGCTCCCCCGTGCTGTGCTCATACCTGCCAGCAGCGCTGGACCTGCTTGCACCCACTGCCAACCCTGGCCCCACTCGCACTCACAGCCAATGCTGGAGCTGCCACTCACACCTGCTGAAGGTGCCCAGCGCCAGTCCCGATCAATTGGCGCAATCAGCGGCTGCTGGCTCTGATCGCCCCTGAGGGCTTCTAAAAATTTAAAGAAATACTGGCTCCGGACATGACCACAGCAGCCGCTTGTACCCACTGCTGGCACCAGCCCCAATCACTTCGCACCATCAGCAGGTGTGAGTGGGAGTTGTGGCAGCAGGAGCGGGGCTGCAGGCAGACAGGGGATCAGGAGCTGCAGCGGGAGAGCCCGGGCAGGGGTGCAGAAGATGGGCCAAGACCCGTCCCTGTGCTTACCACAGCCGCATGGCCCACAGTTCCTTTCAAGAATTTGTGCACTGGGCCCCTAGTTAAAAAATATTTGCTAAGTGCCTACCTTATGAATAAAATACAACTCTTCTTCCTGGCTTGAAATACCTCCGCAGTGTAGCCTCATTATTTTTATTCCATTTCGTTTCGTTTTATTTCCAAAAGCTCCTCTTGAAACTGACTTTGCATTGTAATGATTGATTTTGGGGTCTTTCTCTGGAATGTGAGCTTTTCCTAGAAGAAGCAATGTCTTCAGCTTTGAACACCCCTCCTAGTGTACAGCCCAATGCTTAGTAAGTCCTTTATAAGGATTTTCTTGAGGCCAAGGGACTTAGAATATAGGTCCACATAGACGGGTTTTGTTAGTTATGCTCATTCTTGTATCCCTGTCATCTAGAACAGGGCTCGGTTGAACGTGCTAAGCACAGACCCTCTCCGGGAAGGCTCCGAAATGCTCTCACTCAAGCTCTTTTTCTCTTGTCCTGTTTAAATCTGACCACAAAGTCGAGCCCAAGTCCCATCTCTTCGGAGTTGTCACTCCCTCTTCCTGCCCACTCCCAACACCGCCTGCACCCGAGCCTCTGCCAAGCCCAGCGTTCACACCGAGTTCCTATTGCGTTGTTCATATTCCTTCTTACTCTGTGATTCTTAATTTCTTCTCCCAACTAAAATCGGATTCTTAAAAATATGGGCCCATCTTTTACTTGGTTTCTGACTCCTTCAGAAAGGACATGATTGGTTGACTGAGTTATTAATTAAATATCGTCGCTTAGGTCTGGAAGGATAATAAGATTTCAGGGTTTCCAGTCCCTTTGTCTTTAGTGGGTGGATTCCCAAAGACCTGAGCATTTGTGTGGGTTTGGGCGCCCACAGAACACTAAATATTGAAGGCTTATACACTTAAAGTGTACCCCACCCCCAAAATAAACACACAGCCTTTCAATAACTCTCTCTTTTTTTTTCTTTCAAGGTGAAACAAACAAACAAAAAGAAGCCTTAATGGAGATCTGGGGGGTGGGGAGTGGGAGAATGACGAGTTCGGGGAGTGGAAATTTGGCACCATCTGCAAAGCATTTGGGCAACTCAGCTTTCCATTTCTGAGAGGTTGCCATGTGCATTGTCATGAATATTACTTATCGTCAAGTTACATTGGCTAAAGGCTGGATCTTTCCAACATGTGGAACTGATTTACTCGCCTTTTCCCCTCTTACCCCCTCTGAAAGCCAAAACAACAACGACGGGAAAGAAAAAAATAAGTCCAATAACCCCCCTGAAGCTGTATTGCATTTAGAGAAGGGTTTCTGTCTTGTTTTGCCTGTCTTTGTTCTCTGGCTTCATAGTTACCCTCCCTCTCCTGGGTTTGAATGCTACAACAGGAAATCTAGTGATCAAGACTAGAAAGGTTGCTCGCTGAGATGATTGCTTTAGATTTTCCCTGCTAACTCAAGACTGCAAGCTACTCCTTTTTGTAATTTCTTTTGAGGGGTAGAGTGGACCCAGACAGGCAGCCCTTTGTCAAGGTGACACTTGTGGCTCTCCCACGTGCTTTCTTACTATTCAGAGTTCATGTTGGTTTGAAGGGTGTTCAGTTAAATGCCATCAGACCAAGGAATTCATAATTTGGTTCTTTTGTAAGTTTGAAGTATCTGCAAAGCTGTGTGTGTATGTTTAGAACCCATAGAGGACAGGGAAGGAAAACAGGGTGAAGGGGGAACATATTTTGTCTTAAAGAGAAAGGATACCTTCCTCCATCTTTTTGCGAGCTGGTTGAGTAACCAACCTAATAATGATCTGAATGATCTAATGCCTAGATTAATGGATACACAAATGCTTGTTTATGCTCACTGTGTACAATGCACTGTGGTAAGAATTCCCTGGCATAGTCAAAAGTTAGGACCTAGAAATCCAAAAGAGTGGAAGGAAATGAAGTAAAATGTGTAAACAGTAGTTGGTTTTTTACTGAGTAGTCAGAAATCGCTTTTTTTCCCTCTTCTTCCTTTACATATTTTCCAGCTGTTGTTTTTTTGTTTGTTTGTTTGTTTTACAGTGAACAGAGACTGTCTTTGCTACAGAAGCCCAGAGAAGGGAGTGATTACCATTGGTGGGAGGTTAAGAATGAAGTGGGACTGAAGTTGATAAGTGTCAATACAGATGTGTTTGTTCTCCCCATTCCTCCATCATAGAATAACTATCAGTAAGAGAATTAGCCTTTAAAGATTAACTAGAAGAGAACAATCATAGGATAACTATCGAGGCTGTTTGGGTAACTATCACAATGCTATGTGAAATACATTCATAATGGTTTTAGTGCACTCTATATAAATTCTTCACATTTATGAGGTTGAGTTAATACATGCAAAGTACCTAGTGCAGGACAGAGAGCACTCACTGTATTAAACAATAGCTATTACCATTTTTATATATAGCAACCTTACACCAGAACGAGGAAGTTGGTTAGACCAGGACACAGGCACCCAGTGTACCATTTGCACAAGGTCATCTATTGTGTACTGATTCGTTTTGTTTTAAATTCCCAATCTAGGGCTCTTCCTCTGCTGTGATTTTCAGCACCGAGGCATTTCCCTTTGTCATAAACCTGGAATAGCCTTGTTTCTTGCAAGTCACTGTGGTTTTCAAGACCTAACCTTTCTCATAGGGATCATGCAGAAGCCCTTGGGTTTTTTTTTTTCCTCTGAAAGTTCTGCAGGTGGGGATGCAATGCAGATGTTCTCTGTAGAGTGTAGCTGTAACTCTGTGTATGCCCCCTTTTTTTGAGTGTGACAACTCTTTGAAAAATGCCACTCTCCATTGTGCAGGAAATACATGCTCTATTTTGAGATGGAGGTGGGGGGATGGGGAAGAAAGAAATTATATTTTGTATTCCTTAGTCATGGGCAAGCCCTGTTATTATTTTGGCCACTTTCTAGATGTTACATAAGTTTTCTCTGTTACACTGTGTTCACATAGAAGATAATACATAAACTTGGAAGTAAGACCAATTTTGCATCTGACTTGGCCACTTACTAACGGTCAGCGTTGGACAAGTTAAACCCCTCAGAACCTCAGTTTCCTCCTCTGCAAAATGAGGACGAAGTAACTACTATCAAAGGTTGTTGTGACTATTAAATGAGATAATGTGTTATAAAGCATCTGAATCCATCCTGGACCCTTGATAATGTACATGGTAACATTATGTGTTGTGCACTCCCCCTCCTCCCCACACGCATACATAATTAGAACAATACTTGTATATGCAAATGCTTTTAAAATATCAGCAATGAAAGTAATTATTATAATAGCTGTGCAATATTCTCTTGATTGAATAAAGAGTAATTTAATCGGTCCCCTCCCTGTTGTTGTTGTTGACATTTAGGTTATTTTCGATTTTTTCTTTTTAGTGGTAACCTTTTTAATACTCTCGGTAAACTATTTTCTTAAGCCACCTATATTCAGAATGGGCAAATGACGGGGATTTATAGCACCGGGTTTGCAAACTCAGAATGCAGAATGATGAGCCTCCTTAAGGTAATGACATCTTCTGGACATTCCATATGTTTAGCAGTGTAAGGTGAAATAGCCTGGCAAAAATCAGACAATGTTTAATCGGGGCAGGAGGGAGCCCTTCAAACCTAGTAAAAGATTATTCATGCTCAGGGCAGAATAAAGCCGTGCATATGTTTTCTTCCCTGAAACACTTAAATTAAGTTGCCTTTCATTCCCTGTGCACTGACTGTTGGAGTTTGTTTTAATGACAGCACTTTCTCTTCTAACGGTTAAAGTTGGTCAGCTTCTTGAGATAGCCGTGGTCATCTATCTTTTCCTCCCCTTTGGCCACAATTCCTAGATCACAGGAAGAAATCCAGAGCAGAATTAAGCTATTCGTGAGCTGTCCGCCAAATTGGCTTGGGACAGAAACCTTGTAAACATCAAGAGAATAATCTTGTGAATAGAAATTCAGTCCTGCATTTTCTTAGCAAAGATCAGGGAAGGAGACCAGCAGACTCTCATTAGGCTTTATAAAGGTTTTTATTTCTTCACTGTGGTGGTGTGCTATACCGTTCATTTAAATATCTAGTTAAAATTTGGCAGAGCTGTTGGAAATGGGAAGGTGGGGCCAACTGTCTGGACTGATCATCTTATTAAATACTCATGTAATTGTTCCTGTTCCAGCAAAGTGGAATTCTCTTACCATCTGTTACGCAGACTCAATGAAACAGAGAGATTTGGGAGGGAAGGCAATGGGGTCGGGAAGGTGGGTCAGTGGAGCAGGGCGTGGGGACCATGGTGCCGCCCGTAGTGGGGGGAGAGCAGGCTCCACAGCACACACACACACACTCAGATACAGGCAGAGCAAGATGTCATCTCTTCTCTTGCAGTAGCGGTAGGGGGACTGTATTCAATTGTAACATGATTCTTTAATTTCTAACTTTATTGGAATTGAACTTTTGAGGGAAGAGGGGGAAGGCAGTGCTTGTTGCAGAATATGCAACAAGGAGGTTTGATTAAATTGTGTTATATAGATTTAGAGCATCCAGGTTGGATGAAACTCTCATTAAGACACCTTTTTTATCTTGCTGAAAATTCAGGTTTGTACAGTACCATTGGGTGGGAAGTTAAAGAACTACGTGCATTATGTTATGTACTTAAGAGTTTGAGGGAGCAATTAATACGTGGCCTCAGGGAGGGCTTAGGAGATCCTGTCTATGACTTCCTATGTGACTCTCCAGTTGGTACAGTCCCTGTTTCATTTGGATTACAGACTGGGGTGTTGATTTTTCTTTGAGTGTGTATAATAGCCCAGTTACTAGATTCTTGTCCTTTTAAAAAATGTATAGTTTTTAAAACATGCAGAAACATTTGGCCAGGGTACATTTTAAGAGATGGCTTGGAATGTATGTCTAAGGTAAGCGTACTGAAGTGTGGCAGACACACGGAAGAGTGTACAGTCATAAGTGTGCCGCTTGAAGGATTCCCACAAAAGCGAGCACAGCCTGTAGCAGCCCCCAGACCAGGAAGTGGAGGTTTCAGCATTCCTGGAGCGGCCTTCACGCCCAGTGCTGTTCACTCTAACAGAGGGTAGCCACTGCCCTGACTCCCAGCAGGGTACTAGTTTTGTCGTTTTTTGAACTGGGTACAAATGGAACCGTACACTCTGTCTTCTGGTGTCTGGCTTCTTTCACTCAATATTATGATGTCTGTGAGAGTCGTCATGTTGGAGCATGGTGCAATCTTATGTGCATTCCCACCGCTGACTATCCCGTTGTGTGACTACACCACCCATTATTTGTCTGTTCTATTGCTGATGCGCATTTTTAAAATATTTTCCAGGTTGGGGTTATTATGAGTGGTGCTGCTATGAACAGTCTTAGGCTTTTCTTTTGATAAACCAATGAGCACATTTCTCCTCAGTACACATCAAGGATGGGAACTGCTGGGTCATGGGATACGCACATCACTCACTTTAGAAGATACTGGCAGTTTTCCAAAGTGTGTGTATTAATGAGAGTCAGGTCAGCTTGTCTTTAGATCCGAGTCCTCGGTTCTCATGAGCGTAAGAATAAGGCATCTTGCCATCGTTACTGTTTTTCTTTTTATTGTGGAAATAAATGTAACTAAGACAGGATTCCGTGAAATATTTCTAGGTAGAATAACTTTTTATAAATATATATATATATTTTCATGATTTTTTTACAGAGACGAAGGGAGAGGGATAGAGAGTTAGAAACATCCATGAGAGAGAAACATCGATCAGCTGCCTCCTGCACACC
>NW_006297573.1:2570879-2573281 GCF_000327345.1 Myotis davidii
TTGGTATTTAAAATATTTTATTGATTTTTTACAGAAAGGAAGAGAGAGGGATAGAGAGTTAGAAACATCCGTGAGAGAGAAACACCGATCAGCTGCCTCTTGCACACCCCCTACTAGGGATGTGCCCACAGCCAAGGTACATGCCCTTGACTGGAATTGAACCTGGGACCCTTTAGTCCGCAGGCCAACACTCTATCCACTGAGCCAAACCAGTCAGGGCATAAAATAACTTTTTGAAACTCCTCACCCGTTTAAATGATTTTTTCACTATGCAGAAAAACGTATGTTTACTTTTGGTATTTGACAGGAGTGCGAGAGAATCATGGGCAAAGGTGGGCAATATTTCTGCCATTGGCGGCATTTGTCCACTGAGGAGAGAGTTCAGACTCTCCCGGCTGGTTGTGCTCAAATGAAGAGTTCACATTTCTGGAATTCCTTTTGTCCTCCAGGGAGCTGATATAAGGGAACGTGACCACTTGGAAATAGAATGCAGGTTACCCACCCACGCACCCACCCGTTCCCTATCCCTGTTGCTGTGCGTCAGTCATCCCCGAGGACTGAAGAAGCTGGTCTTTTCGGATTGCTCATCATTTTTTATGTTTTAGGAAAACTTTCCCATTTCCATTTTCTAAGTTCTCTAGTGACCAAGAAACTATTTACCCCAAAGTCTCCAAAATGTCAGCTACATATATCATTTGGAATTTTTGGCTCAAATAAAAAACAATGCGCCCCCCCCCCCCAAAAAAACACACCTGTATTCTATTCTTTTCACAGTTTTACATAGCAATAGAAAGTAATAAAAATAAAGACCTTTGTCTGGGCCTCTTAATTATTCCTGATATTGGTCATATATATAAGGTCATACCAGCACATTGGATCTTGCTTATAATAAATGGATAAAAAACACCCAAATCCTTTTTTGTTTCCTACATGCAGGCATTAAGATTCCTAGATTATCCTGAACAAAAAGGTGAAGTGAATAAACTTGACAGCTCTGCTCAAAGCAATGACTGTTTTTAAATCCAGACCCAGGTTCCCACCCCAGCGCTTGAATTTTATACCTGTGAAACGTTCTCTGACTTTGGAGGCATGGATTTTTAAATCTGTAAAAGTGGTTGCAGATCCCTGCCCTTCCTACCACACAGGGTTGTTGTGGGGATCAAATCTAACCATTTATGTGAAATTATAAACTATGAAAGTACTAAACTAAGCCTTTGAGAGCTGGGCTTAGCAGGCGCTGTGTTTTAAGAAAGAAGAGTACTGTCCGTTGACCTAGAGCAGCTATTTTCAACCTTTTTCATCTCATGGCACACAGAAACTATTAAAATTCTGCGGCACACCAAAAATATATATATATTTTTTGCAGATCTGACAAAAATAGGTATAATTTTTTTTCATTCACACCATATGGCTATTGTTGTGTTGGCTGTTGTCATTTTTTTTTTTGACAATCTAAGGGAGAAGAGGTCAGTGCCCTTGACTAAGTAGCCAGATATTGCATGTTTTAAAAATTCTTGTGACGCACTGGTTGAAAATCACTGAGCTACAGTGTAATGGAAACCCCCTCTGTACCTTGAGAGCTTGTGCACACACATGAGCCTGAACTTTTAATCTTGCACCAGACACCACTACCTGACCTGTTTAGTTATGAGTTACTTGTCTGGGTTCTGCTGGCTTCTCACTAACACCCCTCCCCACAGGGGAAGAGAGAAGGACAAAATTTTTTGCTTTTGGTGGTAGCCCCAAACTATGATCAGGTCACCTTTCACTCCTGGAGGAGGGGCTAGAGGGCCATATGAAATAGGCAGTTTGCAGAATCACTCCTGCTCATCTCTGTAACTTCTTTCTTGCTTTTAAATTTTTATTTTACCCATCTATACTTACTAGGTGTAGAATATGTAGAAATGCTTACAAGGCATAAAAACAGCCACATAAAAGTATTAGCAACCATCATTAATACTTGTTATGATAAGTGAGTAAAACAGGGACTGAAACAGCCTCATGGACACGTTCCCACATATATTCCTTATTACTGCCAAGGAATCCACCGTTCTTTTAACACTGGAATGTCATTGCCAGGAATGAAATACAAAGTTGACGACACTCACCAAAATCTTGAGACACTACATGAATTATGTTAATCATCATAATAAAAGGCTAATATGCAAATGGTCATCACGCTGTGACGACGAAAGGACCGATCAGCAGGAGCCTGACTCTGCGTGGTGCCTGGCTGGGGTGGGGGACCTCAGGCCGTGTCCTCCACTTGGCGGGGCTTGATGGGGGACCCCAGGCCATGCCCCCTGCCTGGTGGGGCTTGACAAGGGTGTGACTGGCCGGGTCTGAATCTAGACCAATGTGGGGGGGGGGTCTGGGCCTGGGTTTTGTGCATTTTTGAAGCA
>NW_006297573.1:2573555-2582506 GCF_000327345.1 Myotis davidii
CTTGGCGGGGCTTGATGGGGGACCCCAGGCCATGCCCCCTGCCTGGTGGGGCTTGACAGGGGACCTGAGGCTGTGCCCCCCACCCGGCATGGCTTAATGAGGGACCTAAGGCTGCACCCCCAGCCCGGTGCCAGGCCGGGGGGCCTGGGGCTGTGCCCCCTGCCCAGCGGGGGGTCTAATTAATTCCCTTTTGACGTGCATGAATTTTGTGCACTGGGCCACTAGTTTTAATAAAAAGTGTTTTCTTGGTCCTGAGCAGGTTTTAAAAATCAAATTCTATAAGAACACGGAATATGGTCTGGGAATGTGGGTGGCAGTGACATTGACCGAGACTCTAAAAGCATTATAAGGTGTGTACCAGAAAACTGGGAGCTTAGAGTTGTAGGAATGAAAGTCTACAGGTCCATAATCCCTTTCCTAAAACAGTCTCTTTTAGGATTCAAAACCCTGATGCTTCTTTTTTTAAAAGAGTATGATTTTATTGATTTGAGAGAGAGAGGAAGGGAGAAGGAGAGACAGAGAAACTTAATGTAAGAGAGAATCATCAATTGGTTGCTGCCTCCCTCCCCCGAATGCACCCCAACTGGGGATCGAACCCGCAACCTGAGTATGTGTCCTAGCTGGTAATCAATCCTGCAGCCTTTCAATGCACAGGACAACACTCAACCAAGTCACACTGGCCAGGATCATCCTGATGCCTCTTAATGATAGGACACCCCAGTAAGATCTGGAGCAGAACCCTATAATCAGATGCATTAATACATCTGTATTAATGAATTAATACACTAATGAATTAATACATCTGAATAAGGTGAATGAATACCCATACCAAATGGTTTAAAGAAGACTATTAATATACAGCAATTGAAGTTGGGATTTACTACCAAATAAGTTTAGGTCATGTCATATTTTGCTAACAAACGTGTCATTGCAAAATTTTTGATTTTCTGTGCCTTTGAATTTTAGAATTGAATATAAAGGATTGTGGGTCTGCGTTGTGTCCAAGTGTCATCTCCTAGCAGGATTAGTTTTATATGGGCAGGTAGCCACTTCTTATGAGACAATAGAGTTAGGAGCACCGCCTCTGGAGTCATACTGCTTGGGTGCAAATTCCAGCCTTGCCGAGTGACTTTGGGTAAATTCTTTAACTTCCCCAGGGTCTTACCTTTGCATCTGTAGGGCTGCAGATTATAAAGATTAATAAGTAAGGTTTGCATATGAAGTACAATGTGTGTATCACATTAGGCACACAAATATGCACCAGTTTCCTCATCTGTATAAGGGAAATAATAATAATGTGTGTCACAAAGATGTTTTATGAGACTTAAATAAGTAAATAGATGTCACGTGCTTAGAATAGTGACTGCCCCATCATCAGCATTGAGTAAATAGTAGCCAATATCATTATCATCGCGGTTACTAAAAGTCCATATGTTTCCTGTCAGCAGAGTCATTTTTAGGAAAGAGAAAATCAATATTTATTGAATGAATGAGTGGAGCATTGGAAAATTATACGAATTCATAATTAGAATGTTCTAGACTGTAATTCCATCCCAGTTCTTCCCAAGAGTCTTTGCTCCCACCCTCTCCCCACCACCACCACCACCACCACCACCACCACCACCCAGCACCTTTATCTTCCTTCATTTGCACAGTGCTTGATGAACTTGGCACTTGTCTTCCTCATCACAACCATGCAGGTGTGTTAGGCTGTCTGGGAAGCTGTCCCAGAGGCTGACAAACCCTTGGCAGTCAGATAGAAAGGCAAAAGGGAACTGTTGGCTAAGGTCTCCAGGCCTGACTCCTTACTCACCTGGAGAGTTCCAGAGGTATCTTTAAAGTTTTAGGCTAAATGATGAGGTGGCTGTTGCTGCTGGTGGTGTGTGTGTGTGTGCCTCTCCCAGACACATGTCTTGGATTCTCTTTCCCCCCCATTGTTATATATTAATCTCTTGTGATTGCTTAGTAGTGGCAGAGTTTGATAAAGTCCTAAGTCTGCGTAGACATTTTCAATGCCGGCAATGTATGGAGGGAGCAGGGGGACTGGCTAGGCAGAAACCAGTGGAAGAATGTGTGCTTGTGTGTCACAGTTTGGACTCATGTCTTGGCACGGCTGCCACATTCCCTGGCCTGTAAGAACTGCATCTTCTCTTAAGGCCACACATACTTGGCAAAGCCCTGTTTTGTTCCTTTCCCGAGGGGGTGCTTAGGTAGCGAAGGTGATGGATAATATGGGCAGGTCCCGGTTGGACAGGGGCATGAGAGAATATGGAAAGAATCCTCTTTAAAGAGCCTTATTACGCTGGATGTTGGTGTCTGTAAACAATCGCAGCATTCAGGGAGTTCAGGACTTAAATGAGAAACACAACTTTGTCAGATTATACCGCTCGGATAAAATGGCATAGGCTCCGGAAATCTATAATTAAACGTATTCTTGAAAATGAAAAATATAGTGTAACATCTGGTTTATTTCACTACAGAAATGCCTGGGCATTGCTTATGTAAGTGTGATTGACTTTGGCTGATATTTGGATTTCTCTGTGTAAAATTTCTGTATTTTAATCAAAGTTTATGTGCTTGACTCTGTTTGTGGTGTAAACAAATGGCACACACACACACACACACACACACACAGAGAGACACACACACTCTAATCTAATGGCTGTGTTACTTAGAAAATCTAATGTGTGTTCATTTTCTTTCTGTTGCAGCGGATATTCAACTCCTTTGTTTACACTGAGAAAATCTCAAATGGAGAAAGTGAAGTACAGCAGGTAAGAGGTTATTTACTGCTTGACATTCTCCATCGCGGTCTTGGCTCTTGGATGTGGCTTCATTACTCTTTCCACGCAACCTCCATGTGGGGTTTCCTGTGACCTGTGTATGAATCCATAGGCATCGTAAGCACAGTGGTGATATGGATGGTTTTCTTTTATGTGTGCTATACTTTGGAAATATTTTGCATTCCTTTTGTTGTTTTGGAAATTCCTAAACTGCTCATATTTAAAAGTATTAGGAAATTATTTTGTCTGATATGGGAAAAAGTGCCCAGGTTTTGGAATCGGACAAGCTGCACATCAAATTCTAGTTTTCTTACTTACTTGGGGGCCCCCGGTAAGCGATGTAGCCTTTTTGAGCTGCAAGTTCCCAGTCTTCCATAGAGGGAATAGAATATCTGCCTGATGACATTGTGAAAATGAAATGAAATCATGGCAAATTAACTGAGCATAAATGAAACCCTTATGTGGAAAGTTCGGGCATAGAAGCAGCTCAGTAGATACTGACTTCTCTTGTTCTTTTCTTTCTCTTCCCCTCCTCTTGTATTCTTCCTTTGCTTCTTTCCTCCCATCTACTTTCCATCCTCTGTATCAGGGGTCCTCAAACTTTTTAAACAGGGGGCCAGTTCACTGTCCCTCAGACCGTTGGAGGGCCGGACTATAGTTTAAAAAAAAAAAAACTATGAACAAATTCCTATGCACACTGCACATATCTTATTTTGAAGTAAAAAAACAAAACGGGAACAAATACAATATTTGTATTTGCATGTGGCCCGCGGGCCGTAGTTTGAGGACCCCTGCTCTGTAGGGTCAAAGAGTTCTGAAGCCAGGTTCTGCCCACTTTATTTAGAGCTGGCTTCAAATGGACTGCTTCCTAAATTAAAACATAGTGTTGGTGAACTCGGCCTTAAATAATTGATCCGCACTTGCAAAGGAAGGGTGGCAAAGAGGATTCCTGGGTTTCAATTTCAGCTAATCCACTCACTTCATTACACTATGTGACCGTCAACGGGTAATTTGAAGCTGGGTTGGAAACTTAAGTAATAAACACGACCAAGCGAAAAGCCAGGGGGTAGCAGAGAACATCCACAGAGTGAAGAGATCACTGTGGTGAAAGACATAATAACTTAAACCTCGGAGACGCTGCCATTATTTTATTCATGGAAAACAGCTTGACTAGATCTGAACTTGAGAAATGCCATGCAAGAGCCAAAAGCTTCGCAAGTGACATTAGAGTGAAGTTATATAGGGGATAGTTAGTTATTTATAATAAATTAACCGAGGTTTAGTCTTCAAGTTCAGCATTTCCTGTTTATAGTCACTAAATTTTTTATTTTGGTTTCTTCAGGTTTAATTTATGGGGTGTAAGCAGCTCTGAATCGTTGTGTGTTTTTTTCCCTTTGGTTTAAGTATTTTTAAAAACGAATGACCTGAAATTACAATGAATATGAGGCAGTTTGCTATATCAAGTCTTATCTTCGTAATCCCTGTCTTATTTTTATTCCAGTAAACTGGAAAGTGCTTTAGGATCACGGTATTTAAAATGGTTTTACAGGGGAAGATTTTTACAGAGGCCATGTTCAAGGACACTCCTGGGGAGACCAACGGCCACTTGATAACATTTTAAAGAAACTGAGCCTGGGATATCAGTTTTGCTGCTTTCCCTTAAGTAACAGATACAGGTTCTCCCTTCAGCTGTTTTCAAATACGCAGGTAGTGTTTGTTTTCTTGTAGCGATGTCAGTTGCTTTATTTAACTGTGAACAAGTTCGGAAGCACTCAGTAATAAATTTTTAAAATTATAGCAGCTGATTGAGCACCTAATACTGGTGCTAGCTAGGCAATTTCAATTTATTATCACAGCGATTTTCCTCCATAACCATGAAAGAAACATATTATCCTTATTACAGATGAGGACACTGAAGCCCCCAAAGATGTTACCTGTAGTCTCAAGATGTGTAAGTAAGCTGTACACGTCTGTAGTTTTTAAAAAGAACAACCAACCAAGACAAGCTCTTGATGCTGTTTGCTTGGCGTTGAGGCTGTGAGGGAGAGGCCTTTCGGAGGGGCTGTGGCTCAGGGCGTGCACTGTGAGGCTGGACCTGCGGACACTGCAGTGGGCATCCATTTAGCTGCAGGGTGTCTTGTTTTTGTATATAGTGACAGCATCCTGCCATTCTTAGCTGTGGAAAAAAAGGGGGGGTGGTCACCTGGCATGGGAAGTATTTGGATCGTTTTTAGTTGTGTGGTAGTTTTAAACTGTTGTTTTAAAACAAACTACAACTCTTCATTGTCAACAAAGTGAAGAGTCACTGCATCAATGAAAATTCAAGAACCTTCTGTGCTAAACACAATTTGCAATGTTTTGTTAATTTTTGTACGCTTAGAATGCTGAAATGTTTTTGAAGTTAAATAAAAACAGTATTACATCCTCAAAAAAAAGATGTTTAAGCAAGCTAGTTTTCAAAATAAGTTTGACCCAAAGTTACTTGTATTTTTATTTTAACAGAATTTACTTTAAAATTTTATATTTTCATCCAAAATAGGAGTTTCTGCTAACTCTGTTTCTTTGTTTATTTGTGGGGTTTGTTGTTGTTGTTGTTTAAGTGTATTTTAGAGAGAGAGGAAGGGAGAGGGAGAAAGAGAAACATCCATGGACTGCCTCCTGCACGCCCCCTACTGGGGATTGAGCTTGAATCCAACTGGTGACCTCTTGGTGCATGGATGATGCTCACCCACTGAGCCACACTGGTGGGGCGAGCTCTGTTTTTATCTGAATAATTCAAATTAAGGAGAATTACCACATTGTCAGTTCTATCTCTCCTCACTCTGAGTGTCAACAGAGTTCTCTCTGATACCCAGAATGTACTTTTAACTTTTCTCTAGTCTCTCCAGTCTGCCCTCTGAAGAACCCTGGACAAATAGATCTTATGCCTCTTTTGCAGCCAGTATTTGGAGATAATTATCATATCATTATTATTTTAGCATAAAATTAAAAATGCCCAGGGGCCCTGACCGGGTTTGGCTCAGTGGATGGAGCGTCGACCTGCGGACTGAAGGGTCCCGGGTTCGATTCCGGTCAGGGTCATGTGCCTTGTTTGCGGGCGCGTCCCCAGTGGGGGGTTTGCAGGAGGCAGCTGATCGATGTTTCTGACTCTCTATCCCTCTCCCTTCCTCTCTGTGAAAAATCAATAAAATATATATTTAAAAAAATGCCCAGGGGCTACTCTTAGACAGAGGGAAACGGGGTAGGGATGGTTGCTGAAAGAGGTGAAGGGATTAATAAATATAAATTGGTAGCTACAAAACAGTCATGGAGATGTAAGTAAAGCATAGGGAATGTAATCAATAATATTGTGATAACTATGGAAGGTTGCCAGTTGGGATACTGGATATATACACGTATGTACAGTATATGATTGTCTCACCACTAAGCTATACACCTGAAACCAATTAAAAATAAAATTGAAAGAGAAAGAAAATAAAATACTCAGGTTCTAAAAAATTTCTTCTTCTTTGACTTGACTTCCATTCCCTATAACAATAACGATATGAGCTTTTATTTGTATATGTACTAAATACTGTGCTCTCACTTCATTATGATACGCCTGTGGGCTGAACAGGACAGGGGTTTCCCCATTCTGTAGTGAGGAAACAGAGTCCTATTGTCTTCTTAACCTGATTAATAACTGCCCAGGACTCTGGACCCTGAGATCCTGGATAGTGCCAGGATGGAATCTCTAGGGAACTGCTTATCTCTGTGTTAGCTCTAGTATAATAGGTCCCCCTTCACAGCCACTCACACTTTCACACCTGTTATCTCCTCTGAATTTCAGAACAACTCTGTAAGATAGGAGGCGTTACTATTTTTAACTTAGAAAGGTCATGGGTCCCGCTAGTATGTAATTAAGCTGTCTTTTTTTCCCCCCAATTGTGAATGATTTTTGTTGTTTTTTTTTTTTAACATGCGAAGAGTATAAAAATATATACATAGAGAGTAAAGAAATTAAAATGAATACCTCAACCTACTACCCATCTAAAGAAACAAAGCATGACCATTGTGTAGCAAGACCTGTGTGACCTTCCCAGAGGTTATCTCACTCCTTCTCCCAGAGATAACCTTGTCCTGATTGGTTGTGAAGCCATTCCTTCACTTTTGTGTATGTATGTGTGTTGATTTGTTCCCCCAAATTAATTATTTAGTTTGACTATTTTTATTCTTTATATAAATTTTTAGTATATTGTTTATATTCATGTATCTTCTTACTTTCACTCAGCATTATATTTCTTTGAATCAGCTATTTTCAGATTTATAGCTAAGGTGCATTTATTTTCAATTCTGGATGGTCCATTTAATGCAAAGTATGTATCTATTTTTCTATTGATAATGCTTGGGCTGTTTCTAGTATTTTCATTTTTTAATTCTTGTCCATATCTCCTGGTGCATAGTTTAGGTGGAGTAATTCTTATAATAGAAGGAACATTAATATCCCTGGCCTCTGCCAATTGAATGGTGGTGGTGCTGGTGGTGGTGGTGGTATGTGTATCTACACAATTTCCAAATGCCCTAGGTGGGGAGAAGGGCTTTTGCTCAGATGGAGAATCCCTGGAATAGAATTGCTAGGTACAGAGTTTGCAACATGACTGGAAGATGCCAAACTGCTTTCTTGGTGATCAACACGGTTACCTTCCTACAGACAGTGTATTACAGATTGGCTGCTCTGTATCCTCTTCAGTACTGGTGTTACGGATTTTTAATCTTTGGTCAGTTGGGGTGCCTGAAATGGTATCTAATAAGTTTCATTTGTTTACTTTGATTACTAATGAAGTTGAAATGACTTTTCACATGTTTATGATACATTTTTATGTCTATTTTTTTTTGTCCTGTCAAATGTCTACTAATGTTCTTTGTCCATTTTTACAATTGGGCTGCCTGGTTATTTTAGAAGTTTAAAAGTTCTCTTCATGGTCTACATCCAAGAGAATTTTCTGAGGTCATTAGTTCCATATTGGTGCTGATTGAGCAGCCCCTAAGCCACACATGGCTACTGAGCACTTGACATGTGGGTAGAGCTAGTGAGTAATTAAATTTTAAATTTTATTTAATTTCAGTTGTAATTAAAATGGCTACACACAGCCAGTGGTTATCATATTAGAATCCCTTGCAGAATAAATATATTCTTCTAATTTGTGGCTTTTCTTTTCACTTTTCTTATGCTATCTTTTAAAATAATAAAGTTTAATTTTAATAGTTTTTTTAAATCAATTTTTTTTTTGTTTGTTTCTGCTGTTTATGTTTTGTTATATTCTTTTCTACCCCAATGATATAAAAAAGTTCTCCTGTTTTGTGTTCTAAAACTTTTTCCTTTCTCATGTAAGACTTTTCTCCACCTGGAGTTGATTTTGGTGTTGGATGTGAAGTAGATATCTAATTTCTTATTTTCCCCCATGTGTATTTCCAAATGTCCTAGCACTATCTATTGAACAAATTTGTCCTTTTCCCCACTTTTGTTTTCATTCATTAGTCAAGTTTCCATGTATGTGTGAGTTTGATTCGGTTTTGTTGGTAGTTTTTCTCATTGTGCCAGTACCACATGCCTGGTAGGGTGATACTATATTTTCATTTATTTTTCCAGAGAACATCTGTTGTTCTTTGCTCTTACATAAGCATTCGCTCTTACATATGAATTTTAGAATCAGTTTGTCCCAATTATGAAAGAAAGTCTTATTGGGATTTTAATTGGTATTACAACAATTTATAGATCATCTTTACTAATATGGTATAGCTCTCTATGTACTTAGGAATTTTACAATGTCTTTTAGATAGTTTGGTGATAAGTTCACAAAAGATCTGAAAATCCTTGCCTGTGGGATTTATTTCTAGATATAAATTTACATTATAAATAACACCTTTAAAATGATATTTTTCTAACTGTTGCTTATTTGAGTTTTATGTGTTTATCTTACATGTAGTTATCTTCTTAAGCTATGATATTCATTCTAATTTATCTGCACATGTCTTTGGATTTTCTGTGTACATGGTCATATAGGCACATAAGACAGTTTTGGTGATTCTCTTTCTAATTCTTTATGTTTTTATTGATGAGGGAGGGAGGGAAGAAAGGAGGGAGGGAAGGAGAGAGAGAGAGAGAGAGAGAGAGAGAGAGAGAGAGAG
>NW_006297573.1:2582569-2667943 GCF_000327345.1 Myotis davidii
AAGAAAAACTTCAGTGTGAGAGAGAAGCATCAATGGTTGACTCCCATACACACCCCAACCGGGGATCAAATCCATAGCCTAAACGTGTGCCCTGACTAGGAAGCAAACCTGCAACCTTTTGGTATATGGGACGATGCTCCAACCAACTGAACCACCCAGCCAGGGCCCTGTTTCTAATTCTTATACCTTTTATTTTTTTTCAGTGTCTTGCTATACTCGCCTCCAGATAAGTATTTCATAAGTATGGTAATAATAGCCACAAAACATATGTATGATGTTTATTGTTTAGTTTTAGGTACATTCTAATTTTGATTATCATTGCTTTTTTGATCTGTTAGTTATTTAGAAGGATGCTTTTATTTTTCCACATCTCTAAATAGTCCTTCTAGTTAAACTAGCTGTCTCCTCTGTACTTCCCCGTTATACTGAGCATTTTGGGTTACAGGTTTTTGCAGTGTCTTCTATCCGATTTCCCATCTTGGCCAAGTCCTAAACTTTGTCTCCTGTCCTGGTGCCCTGGGCTATCATGAAAGTGGAAGCTCAGGGTCTCCAGATTATGCCCACATTCTCAGGGTGAAAGCAGGGTTTGGCACTGGCTTATTTCCCAGATTTCTAGCTCTCCCTTGTTTGGGGACTCAGTGCCCCTAACAGTGGTTTTGGTTTTCATTCAGGACACCAGCCTCTTAATAATTATAAGAACAATTATAACTGCTTGTAAGATTTGTTTGATAAGCCAAAATCAGACTAGTTATTCAAATTAGATTATTGGCCTATGTGCTCTTAATTTTAGTTCTTTAGCTCAACAATCTTTTGTTGAAAAGGAACCACAAATTTATGCATGCTTTTTTATATTTGTTAGTATCTGGAATCCTGAGATTTTTATCCATTATTTCTTCTTTGGGGTAATGAATACTAGAGCCCCATGGGTTCTTGCCCTCCTCCTTACTAATCAAATCTTATTGAGAGTTGGATCTGACTTGCGCATACTATATAACTTGGCATTAAATCTAACATGTTGTCATTGTCTTCTGGTTAGGGGAGCAAAGTAATTAAAACTAGTATAAAACATTTTGTGATTCTTGACTCTTGCCACAAAACTCTCTATGGTATAGACTTTTCTTTGGTCTTTCTCGATATTTCTTTTGAATTAACCTTCAGAATGTGGTTCAAAATTGCTTAACAATGTGTTTTGAATCTTTAATTAGTTCAGTATATGTAGTTTTGGTGCCAAAAAACTATGGCAACAGCCTCAGGACAATACAAATCCCATGCACACATTCTTGTGTGGAACGCCTTCCATAGACTCCAGTTTTGAATACTTTAAGAAATTAATTGTGTGAGCACATAAAGGCATTATATAAAATTGAACCTGAATCAAGAGAAATAAATGTTTGATCAAGAGCCCCAAAAGATAACAAAACAGTCCATAAAAAAAGCAGTCCATAACATAAAGACAAGGAGCCTCTAGGGGCATGTGATTGGATCGCTGAAGGAATCAGTCACCTTGGGCATATTGTTTCAAGAGTTTGTTCTTTTACTCAAGTGCGTTCACAAACACTTGTTCAATGAAATGGCAAGCATATTTTCATAATCAGTGCTGTATTTCATAAACTATTGATTGTTGGCAGCAGCTAATTTTAGAAGACAGAATCTTTTGAAATCGGCAAGTTGGTGAAAGAACTTTTACTCGAACTTGGCTTTACTAGTTTTCTTTTGTTTGTTTCCTATTTCACAGATTTGATCTTTATTGTTTCCTTCCTTGCATTTTAAGTTAATCTTGCTCCTTTTTCATGCTTCTTAGATTGGAATTTTAGGTCTTTGATTTTGATACCTTTTTTTTTTTTTTCACAAACACAAGAATTTAAAGCTCTAAACTTTCCTCTAAGCACTACTTTGTTTCATCCACAAAATTTGATATCATATATTTTCCCTTTCCTTTCCTTTTAAAATATTTTCTCATTTCCCTTGTGATCTCCTCTGGTACCCATGGATGACTTTGAAGTGTGTTGTCCAGTTTCCAAAACATTTGGAGTCTTCTTAAATATCTTTTTGTTACTGATTTCTCATTTAATTCCATTGTGGAAAGGGAACATAATCTGTGTGATTTAAATCATTCTTAATTTATTAAAACTTGAGTTTACGACCCAGCATATGTCCTATCTTGGTGAATATACCATGTGAACTTGAAAAGAAGGTGTGTTCTACAGTTGTCTGTTGCTGAATTCTTTATAGTAGTATAACCATTAGGTTAAGCTGGCAGATAGTTCAGATCATTTATTTTGCATCAGATTTTTATATTGTCTAATTCTGTCATTTGCTGAGAGGAGGGTTAATATCTTCAACTGTAATAGTGGAATTGTATATTTTCCCCTTTAGTTCTATTTTTATCTCATGTATTTTGAGGCTTACTTATTGGGCATGTATGCATTTAAGAGTGTTAGGTTTTCCTGATGAATTACGTGTGACATTATGAAATGTCATTCTTTATCTCTCTTCTTAAAGTCTATTTTAGCTAATATTAACATAGTCACTCCAGCCTTTGTATACTTACCATTTGCATGGTGTGCCTTTTTATAAGCATTTACTCTCAATGTCTGTATTACTAAAAGTGTGTCTCTTGTACATAGAATATAGTTGAGATTTTTATAAAGCTATTTTGACAATTTCTGTCTTTTAATTGGGAATATTTGGTCAGTTAATATTAAGTTTGATTGTTGGATTTGGGTCAATGATTTTATTGTTTTCCAATTTCTCCTCTGGTTTTTGTCTCTTATTTCCTCCTTTCTTACCTTCTTTTGGATTTTTGAATATTTTTAAAAATGTCATGTCAATATATTTTATTTTTAGCTATATATTTTTACATATTTTAAGTGTACACTCTAAAAGTTATATACCCTTAACTTATTCCAGTCTGTTTGGAGTTAATATTTTATCACTATGTAAAATGTAAAATCTAGAACCCTCATAACCTTATAGGTCCATTTCCCCATGACTATTCATATCTAGTATATCTACAAATATTACAAACTTCACAAGAGTGTTATTGTTTTTATTTTAAACTATTATATGAATTTAATAATTTAATAATTAAAAGAAAAAATAAATCCTACATACCATTTCCAGTGCTCATCATTTCTTTCTAAAGATACCAATTAATACTCAGTCTTAAGAATTCCTTTAATATTTACTTGTAATACAGATTTCCTGGTTACAAATTACATTATGATATTTTACTTAGAAAATGTCTTGTCTCTATTTTGTCTTTTCTCTTAAAGGATGTTTTGGCTTGAGATTGAATTTTGAACTGACAGTTTTTTAATGGTGTTCCACTGTGTACTGGACTTCAGAGTTTTCGATGAGAAGTCAGTTAAAGTTTTATGCTGTATGCAGTGTCATCATCCCACCTCTATCCCTTGGCAGCTTTCAGGATTTTTCTCTTATATCTTTGTTTCAGTAATTTGACTTTGACTACCTAGACATAGAGGTCTTCATATTTATCCTGCTTGGTGTTTGTTGAGCTTTAATCTGTAAGTTATGTCTTTCATCAAACGTGAGGGCCTTTGACCATTATTTCTTTAAATATTTTTCTACTACATTCTGTGCTGTCCTTCTAGGACTCCATTTATATGTTTACAAGGTCTTTTTACATTTTACTACAAGTTCCTGAGATGATGGCCTCTCCTATTCTCTTATTCTTTTAATATTTTTTCCCCTCTGACCTTCAGATTAGATCATTTTTATTGGTCTATCTTTAACTCTACTCTTATTATCTTCATTCTGCTGTTAACCTTTCCAGATATATTTTTAAATTTTCTGATGTATTTTTAAGCTCTAGGATTTCCATTTATTTCTTCTTAATAGATTATCTATTTCTGTACTGAGATTTTTCTCTTTTCAATTCATTGCAAACATATTTTCCTTTGTGTCCTTGAGAATTTCTATATATAAAAGGCTAATATGCTAAGTGTCTGACCATCCTACCAGTCGCTATGATGTGCACTGACCACCAGGGGACAGACGCTCAACACAGGAGCTGCCATGAAGCTCACTGGCCATTTACAGAGAAACAGCACTACAGACCTGGCGCCCACAAAGCAACACTCAGCTTCCCCCAAGCGACACCCCACCAAATCGCAGCCGATGCTACCGAGACCCCATGGTGCAAAATGTGGCCCACAGCCCAGCCCAGCCCAGAAACAGTGGCTGTGGGCACCAGGTAATGATATCACGTAGCAATGCCCGGCTTCCTCTCCCTAGCAACTAGCCTCCTTGAAGTTTCTTCAACCCAGGAACACCTTGTTAATTACCTCAAAGAGAAGTTGGGGTGCTTCACTGTGCTGGAAAAAGTTAAGCTAAGTCAGAAAGCAGGCCTAATTAAGCAAGTTTATCCTATCTTTATATATAAAACCCTAATATGCAAATAGACTGAATGGCAGAACAACCAAACAACCGGTCGCTATGATGTGCACCTACCTCCAGGGGGCACGCACAGAACATGGAGAGTGTCAGCAGCAGGCAGCAGAGCGCAGAACATGGTGGGTGTCAGCTGCAGTGGGATAGTGGAGCAGGTGAGCTGGGGCACCAGACCAAGGCAGGGTGCCGGTCGCTGTCATCGGGGTGAGCCTCTGGTGGTTACTGAAAATTCCTTGCTCCCGCACACCACAGTCCCACCTGGCACTTGTACCTGCTGCCAGCGCCAGCCCCACTTGCACCTGCTGCTGGCACCAGAACCACCGCTCACCCGCTGCTGGTGCCTGGTACCAGCCCCGATTGCTCAGTGCCGTCAGCGGGTGCAAGCAGGCGGCTGCTGGCCCCGATCGCCCCTCAGGGCTTCTTCACCTGCCCCTGCTCTTGAGGGGTGATCAGGACCAGTTGCTGCCTCTCACACCTGCTGCCGAGGATGGGCCTGCTCTCACCCACTGCTGGCCCTCGGCGCCAGTCCCAATCACTCAGTGCCGTCAGCAGGTCGAGTGGCGGCTGCTGGCCCCCATCACCCCTGAGGGCTTCTCTACCTCCCCCTGCGCCTGAGGGGCGATCGGGGCAGCAGCCACTGCTTGCACCCACTGACAGTGCCGGCCCTGCTTGCACCTGCTGCTGGTGCCGGCCTCAATTGCTCCGCGCCATCAGCGGGTGTGAGAGGCAGTGGGGGTGGGACTGCCAGCACACGGGACTGGGGGCCACAGAGGGAGGGATCAGGCGGGGGCATGGAGGATGGGCCAAGCCCCATCCCTGTCCCCACCGCAGCCTCACAGTCCATAGTTCCTTTCAAGGTGCACGAATTTGTGCACTGGGCCCCTAGGATCTATATAAAAGGCTATATTGACTCACACATGCACGCTATATATAAAGCTTTTGCTGGTGCCAATCACACACATGTGTTTCAATCTGTTATTGTCAATCATGATTTTGGTTGATACTTTTATTATAGAGAAAGGGTGAATAGCAATATTAAAATATTTCTTCTAATTAATTTCCTTTCAATGTGCATGAATTCATGCACCAGGTCACTAGTAGTTATAATAAGTCCTTTAGATTCCTGTCCGCTTTTTCTAACATCTGCCGATTTTTTAAGATGATCTCTGTTGATTGTCTTTTTTCTTGAGAATAGGTCATACTTTGCTTTTTCTTTATGTATAAAAAATATCAGAGATTGTGAAAAACTTTGGATTTTGTTATATTCCTGTGAAGAGTGTTGATTATTTTGTTTGTTTTAGTAGGTAATTAACTTCATTGGACAGAAATTGCTACTTTATATCTGCATGAACAGTTCAAATCTCAGCTTAGTTATTTATTCAGATACTAGAAGCCTGGTGCACGAAATTTGTGCACTGGGTGGGGGGGATGAATAAGGAGGGCGCTCAGCCTGGCCTGCAACCTCTTGCAGTCCAGGACCCCTTGCTTCTTACTGCTGCCTGCTTGCTGCTCTTTACTGCTTTGCTCACTGCTTCTTAGCAATGCTGTGGAGGTGGGAGAGGCTCCTGCCACCGCCGCTGCGCTTGCCAGCCATGAGCCTGGCTTCTGGCTGAATGGTGCTCCCCACTGTGGGAACACACTGACCACCAGGGGCAGCTCATGTGTTGAGCGTCTGCCCCCTGGTGGTCAGTGCACATCATAGCAACCAGTTGTTCTGATTGTTTCTCCATAACGGCCATTAGGCTTTTATTATATACACTAGAGGCCCAGTGCATGAGATTCGTGCACTCAGGGGCCTCCCTCAGCCCAGCCTGTGCCCTTTTGCAGTCTGGGAGCCCTCAGGGGATGTCCAGCTGCCATGGAGGCAGGAGAGGCTCCCGCCACTGCCGCTGTGCTCACCAGCCGTGAACCAGGCTTCTGCTTGAGCAGTGCTCCCCCAGTGGGAGTGTACTGACCACCAGGGGGCAGCTCCTGCATTGAGCATCTGCCACCTGGTGGTCAATGCTCATCATAGCAATCGGTCGTTCTTCTGTTTGGTTGATTTGCATATTAGCCTTTTATTATATAGGATAGTTTACCACATACATGTATAGTTCAGAGATCTAAGAATTTTTCTTCCCCCATAGGTGTTTCAAAACACGCTAGTGCTTAAAATCCATTTTGACAGGAATCTAGTTTTTCTTAATTAGTTGTATAAATTGTTGATGCTAATAATTCTACCTGTAAGATTTAAAGTTTAACATTTTGCTTCACCAAATACTATTTAGTGGGACATGATAAAAGAGAAACATTGGTTTTATAAGAAATTGATGCTTTTTAGGTATTAATAGTCCAAATTTTTTATGTAAATATGAATCCGAGGCTCCAGTTATGATGATTTTGGACCAGTTCAAAGTAATGGATTAGAAGCCATCTAAAAAAGCAAGATATAGATTTTGCACAAAATTATATTCCTTTATTCATAGGAGGAGAAAGATATTCTATAGCAGAATAATTACTTGTGGCCTTAATTAAATAGCTCTTTCTTCAAGGATATTATCAGTCAGTCTTAAAGTTATGGTACTTTATATGCTAAAAATGTAAATAATCTATCCTAACTAGCATGATGTTTTAGGATTTTAAAGCTGGAAGGGACCCCAGAGACTATGGGTACAAGGCCAGAAAGGTTAGGAAAATTCCCTTTATTCTTTTTTTGGACAGCCTCCTTGTAACTTAGGATGGAGAATTAAAGAGTTTCATCTTTCAATTTGAAAAGTTGAGTTCCAGACAGGATTCTGTCATTGACTATCTGTTTGACTTTGGGCATGATATTTAACTCAGTGTCTACATCAATTTTATCTATAAAATGTGAATAATAGTCTATTTTGCAAGATTGTTTAAAAGAAAAGTATTTTGTGTTCTGCTTTCAGAATACAAAATGGTGATAGAGTGTAAATATAAGGGTACACTAGTGAGATGATTAGTCTGTTATTTAATCCTCTTAAGTAACTTATGCCTAGAAGGAAAGATCTGTAAACGTTTTTAGAAGGAGAATTTCCAAGAGAGAATGATCCCAGAAAGGCCCTGGGAGGGACTCGTGGGACCTGTAAATAGTTGAGAAATGTGAGATTGGACATGGGATTTATATTGGCTTTGAATCTGTATGAACTCTGTATATCTACTCCTAGAAACTGTCCACTGTAGGAAAGTTTATGTTGTCAAACTATGCTTTGGACCACAGGGAGAAAAGGGAAAAGGGTTGGACAAGAAGAGGAGGTCTGGAAGAGCTGAGCCCTTAGGAATCTTGTCTCTGACTAATGGCTTCCTGTTCCTGGTCCTAGGTGGGCGGTTAGTAAATATTTGTTGAAAAAATGACTGGAGATACTCTTGCATCTCAATATCTGGATTTGTTTTGGGGTTGCCTTGCCAAGTGTAATCTCGTGTGGTGGTAGCCTGAAGGCTCTCATTTTGTTTACAGTTACCTAGTGAAGTATGTTCAAGGCTCAGACTTGTCCAGACCAAAGGAATCCCGGAGGTGGCATGGATGGATTCCATTCTTTCTTTGCCCCCAACCTTTCCCCATATGTTCCCAGGGGATTTGTTTGGGCTGAGTCCTGGTTTAGTTCACCCCCTTACCCAAATCTACACTCCACTCTGTGTTTATTGTAAGAATTCATTAAATGTTTGTAGAATGGGTGAAAAAAAAGGCACTAAATCTGTAGAAAGGCAAAAGAAAGGTTGAGAGGTATTGAAGCTGCCCAGGTGGGGAATTACAATGAATCAACCAAGGATCAGAGCAAACAAATGACTTCCCTCAAACCACAGCCCCAGCAAGTTTAGCTGGTTAGTGTTTAGGTTTCCTTGGTTGGAAATCAATCTAGGTCTGTCTCAGCTCTTACTGTTCTTGGTCTGACTTTCCAGAAAATACATTAATTTTTATCTTAGACAACCCTCTCCCTGGACTACCTCTCATGTCTTAGGATGCCTTGTTAATAAGATGGGATGGTAGTCTGTCGTTTTGGAAAGATGGTATAAGAGGGGATGTGATAACTGTAATATTTATGTGGTTCTTTATTTTCTTAGTATTTCCATGTATATTTTCTCACTTAATCCCCTTAATGACATTGTAAAGTGTGCAAGTATTATTAACCCATTTTCCATATGAGAAAACTATATCTCATACAGATGTTATAAGTGGTTAAGGCCTCGCAGAAGTGCTAAAGTGGTTGAGACAATTTTTAATCCTAGTCTTGTGCTTTCTTCGTTTGTATTGTATGGGCTATGATAATAACTAGCATCACTTATTGAGTATATGTTACTAATTAATATATATTACTAATTAAGCATTGTCCTTAAATCTTTTCTCCTTAATCACATGGCTTGTTCCCTTATATCCTTTTAGTCTTGGCTCAATATTACCGCTCAGTGAGGCCCTCTTCGGAGACCCATTTATAAATTTATTAATTGCACCCCTCTTTACTTCTTCCTCCTTCTCTGCTTTTTAAAATATCCTTATAATTGACTAGAGGACCAGTGCACAAAATTTGTGCACTTGAGGGGGGGTGTCCCTCAGCCCAGGCTGTACCTTCTTGCCGTCTGGGAGCCCTTAGAGGATGTCTGACTGACTGCTTAGGCCAGCTCCTGGTGGAGAGCAGGTCTATGCCAGCAGTAGGACATCCTTAACGCTGCCACAGAGGCGGGAGAGGCTCCTGCCACTGCTGCTATGCTCACCAGCCATGAGCCCAGCTTCTGGCTGAGCAGCGCTCCCCCTGTGGGAGTGTACTGACCACCAGGGGGCAGCTCCTGCATTGAGCGTCTGCTCCTGGTGATCATTGCATGTCATAGCAAGCAGTTGAGTGGCCTTAGCATGTCATTAGCGTATTACATTTTATTTGGTTGAGTGGCCTACTGGAACTTAGCATATTAGGCTTTTATTATATAGGATTACCTAGAACTTTTACCAGTATGTATCTATTTTTAAAAATATATATTTTATTGATTTTTTACAGAGAGGAAGGGAGAGGGATAGAAAGTTAGAAACATCGATGAGAGAGAAACCTCAACCAGCTGCCTCCTGCACACCCTCTACTGCGGGATGTGCCCGCAACCAAGGTACATGCCACTGACTGGAATCGAACCTAGGACCCCTCAGTCCGCAGGCCGACGCTCTATCCACTGAGCCAAACCTGTCAGGGCTGTATCTATTTTTTTTTGTATACCTTTTCTAATAGAATATAAGCTCTATGATGGTGGGGATTTTTGTCTGTTTCATTCCATGCCATGTCTCCAGTACTGTGAAAAAAGTATCTCCAAGTAGTATAGGGTAGGCACTCAGAAAATATTTGTTGCATGAATTAATAATTCTCAAAAACAACTCTACAAGGTTTACTAACAAGAAAAATCTATGCACAAAGAAATATTTTGTCTAAAGTCACCTGACTAAGATGTTAGAGAACCTGATTTTGAATTCAAGTATGTTTAGATTCAATGCCTCCCTATGTATGTTCACAATACATGATGTGTTGGGCAGGGGATAGAGGGAGTATTGCAGAGTCTGTTACAGGGCACAAAGAACCAGGTTCTGTTCTTTTTCTGTTCCCTTTTTTAGCAATTCGCCTTGCTTGCTTAATATATTGGAGTTTAGTTTGAGGTGTTTTGTGTTCTTTTAATGGTCTAACACTTTAAAAAAAGAAAAGATTCACAAACCATTACACTACCTCATGGTGCTTTCCCAAAAAATTATGCAGGGTTGACTTTGAGTTTGTTTCAAAAGAATTGCAAAAATATTGTGTTTAGAGGGGATACTCCTTAAACTTTGGAAGGAGTAAGAAAATATTAAATAAATGTTTTTACAGCAGAGAAAAATGTTTGGTATTTGTTACCTCTTCCAAAAATAAAAATTAGGTTCCCTCCTACCTCTGGTAAGTGGTAAGCAGTTGAATTCAGCAAACATTTGTTGAGGAATTACTCTACTTGGCATTGTCGGAAGAGAAATAAAAAGCTTATCCCAAGGACATAGTTAAATCACAGGAGACTGTTCTCATTTTGGTATATTTTGCTGATGATACCTTGAAGGACAGAAATGCCCCCTGGCATGTAGGAGAGGCAGAAGGGTGGTCTAAATAGATGATGGACCCAATTTAGTGTGGTAGTACGTTTGGTTATGTTAAAATTATATATGTTTTTCTAAAATTTTAATATATGGGGGATGAATACAAGAACTAGTATGTTCCTAGTTTGTGTTATATTTTTATAAAAGATTATTTATTTGACATGATAGTTCATGTTTACTTAACAAATACTGCTTCGTGTGCTTTATCTCATTAAAATTTTACCACAATCCTGTGGTACAGACATAATTTCTCTGCCTGGTTTAGAGCCAAGGAATTGCGACTCAGGTGTATTAAGTGATTTCTCAAAGTTATTCTTTTTTTAATAGTTAGAAGGCTCAGATGCCTTCATTTAAATGTTTAAATTTTAGTTTTAATTATAGTTGACATGTAATCTCATGTTAGGTTCAGGTGTACACCATAGGGATTAGACATTCCTATACCTTGCAAAGTGATCACCACGATATGTCTTCTTTCCATCTGTCACCATACATAGTTGTAATGATATTATTGACTCTATTCCCTGTGCTGTACATTGCATCCCTGACACTTATAACTAGAAGTTTGTACTTCTTAATTTCCTTTCCTTTGTTTTTTTTTACTCATTCCCCCACCCTTTTTCCCTCTGGCAGCCTTCAGTTCATTCTCTGTATGAGTTTGTTTCTGTTTAGCTTTGCTGGTTTGCTTATTTTGTTTTTTAGATTTCACATACAGTATAAGTGAAATCATATTGGTATTTGTCTTTCTTTGTCTGACTTCACTTCACATAAAACTCTCTAGGTCCATCCATATTGTCGCAAATGGTAAGATTTCATTCTTCTTTATGGCTGAGTAATATTCTGTTATATATCACTAGAGGCCCGGTGCACGAATTCGTGCACTGAGGGGGTGGGTCGCCTCAGCCCAGCCTGCACCCTCTCCACTCGGGGAGCCCTCAGGGGATGTCTGATTGCCAGTTTAGGCCCAACTGGGACAGTCAGACATCCCTCTCACAATCTGGGACTGCTGGCTCCTAACTGCTCACCTGCCTGCCTCCCTGATCGTCCCTAACTGCCTCCCTGCTGGCCTGGTGGTCCCCAACTGCCCCCCCCTCTGGCCTGGTCACCCCAAGCTTACCCCCTTGCCAGCCTGGTCGCCCCCAACTGCCCTCTTCTGCTGGCCTGGTTGCCACTCACTGCCCCCTCCCCCCCGTGCTGGCCTGGTTGCCCCTCACTGCCCCCCTGCCGGCCTTTGTCACCTCATGCAGTCTGCTGTTTGGTCATTACTGTGAGGGCTTCGTGACCAATTTGCATATTACCCTTTTATTAGTATAGATATCATATCATATATCATATCACGTTATATCTTTATCCATTCATCTATTGATGGACACCTAGGTTGTGTCTGTATCTTGGCTGTTGTAAACAGTGCTGCAGTGAACACTCTGGCCTGGTCACCCCAAGCTTACCCCCTTGCCAGCCTGGTCGCCCCCAACTGCCCTCTTCTGCTGGCCTGGTTGCCACTCACTGCCCCCTCCCCCCCGTGCTGGCCTGGTTGCCCCTCACTGCCCCCCTGCCGGCCTTTGTCACCTCATGCAGTCTGCTGTTTGGTCATTACTGTGAGGGCTTCCTGACCAATTTGCATATTACCCTTTTATTAGTATAGATATCATATCATATATCATATCACGTTATATCTTTATCCATTCATCTATTGATGGACACCTAGGTTGTGTCTGTATCTTGGCTGTTGTAAACAGTGCTGCAGTGAACATAGGGGTGCATATATCTTGCCAAATCATTGTTTTTGTTTTCTTTGGATAAATACCCAGAAGTAGAATTGCTGGGTCCTATGGTAGTTATTTTTAAAATTTTTTGAGGCATCTCCATACTGCTTTCCATAGTTGCTGCACTAGTTCCCTTTGAACCCTCCCACCAACTGTGCACGAGGGTTCCCCTTTCTTCACATCATCGCCAACACTTATTGATTGTCTTTTTGATAATAGCCATTCTGACATTTGTGAGGTGATAGCTCATTGCAGTATTGATTAGCATTTCCCTGATGATTAGTGATATTGAGCAGTTTTTCCTGTGTCTGTTGTCCATCTGTATATCATTTTTTCTTTTCTTTGTCTTTTTCCATCTTCTTTGGGGAAAATATCTATTTAGGTCTTCTGCCCATTTTTAAATTGGATCATTTGATTTTTTGATGTTGAGTTGTATGCGTTCTTCATACAGTATATTTTGGATATTAAGCTTTTATTAGATACATCCTTTGCAGATATCTTCTTCCATTCAGCAGTTTGTCTTTTCCTCTTATTGATGATTTTCAATAAGAAATTTTTCAAAAGCTTTTTCGTTTGATGTAGTCCCATTTTGTTTATTTTTGCTTTGCCCGAGGAGATATAGCCAAAAAAAATATTGCTAAGATCATGTCAGAGAGTTTACTGCCTATGTTTTTTTTAAGAGTTTTATGGTTTTTGGTCTTACATTTAAGTCTTTAATCCATTCCCAAAATCATTCTTTAGTTAGGTGGTAGGTAGAACCAGGATCATAATAAATGTGGTCTGCCCTAACTGGTTTGGCTCAGTGGATAGAGCATCAGCCTGCGGAATAAAAGGTCCCAGGTTCAATTCCGGTCAAGGGCATGTACCTTGGCTGCGGGCACATCCCTAGTAGGTGTGCAGGAGACAGTTGATCGATGTTTCTTTCTCATCGATGTTTCTAACTCTCTATCCCTCTCCCTTTCTCTCTGTAAAAAAAATCAATAAAATATATTTTTAAAAATAATAAATGTGGTCTAACTCTAAACCCCATGTTCTTAACCACTGTGCTATGTTACTTTTCATACTTTTTCCGCTGCCAATTTTTCTACATTTTCAATTTTTTTATTGAAGGTGGTTTATTCTCTCTTGAGAATATTGCACATCAACCAAAGTAATATAAATAATATGTCTAAACATTTTAAGTACTATGAAGAAAGCTTAGCCGCGGAATGATGAAAAGATGGAGTTTAACTGCTCAGTTGACATGGGTAAAACAGTGATGGGGGTGCCTTCTGTGCTGTTGGGGAAAAGCCTTTTAGCTCAAGTAAATGGGCCTTATGAGGAAGGACATTCCAATACTAATGGGTCATCCTGCAGGAGCATGAACAAGGTATAAAAACAATGAAGTCCTTGATTTCTTTGAAGAGAAGACTTTAGTCCTTTGCACAATGTATTATTCCATTATTAATATAACTTAAGGCCGTTGGTTCTAATTTGCGTCATTTTGGAATTTCTGTGGGCTATTGATTTTGTTGTTGTTGCATTTTTGTTGTTGTTGTTTGCAACTCAATGGTTCATAAATAAGAACTTTTATCTAATGGAGTGAGTGAAAAATTGCAGCCATTGGGCCAGTCGGTAGGATTACACTACAACATAGGGAGCTTCTTTTCATCACACAGGAGTAAAAGCTGGTAACTCTGGCTTCCCTAATGTAGAGCTGTGGTTGGTAAAGCTTTTGTGAGTGCAGTTTCCCCGAAGAATGCTGCAAACCCTTAGCTCCCTTGTGGAACTCGGAGGCTCTCTTCCAGTATAAAGCTTTGATAATAGCTGGGATACTGGGAGAGGTGCTCAGCCAGCTTCTTGGGGGGAAAACAAGGTGGGCCGGGAGAGAGAAAGCAGTCTGACAGCTCTCTATCTCATATTTAATGAAGAGCTATTTTGAATTTAAAGTAGTTACCTCTCTTGTTTACAGGTTAAGGAAAAATATATGCAGCCTGTTCTGCGTGTCTGTGTATAGTATTTGGAAGTTAAAGTATGCGTGTATGCATGCATGAAGGCTTTAATCCTTGTACTAAATATAGACCAGCTGACTTCAAGGGTACGTATTGTACATTATTAGCCAATGTATGTGCCTGGTGTCCAGATAAGCTGAGATAATCCTGCCTACGTACACCCCCAGCCCCTCCTGTATACTTGCTGCACATTCCTTGTAATGTACTCCCTTTGAAGACATAAAAATGCAGTATATATCTATTATTTACATATACAATTGTATTATTTGCATATATTTATAGTGTTTACAACACAGTATTCACTTTTACATTTGTATATATAAACCTATAGCAATGATAGGAGAAGGAAATCTCTTATGTCTGCCACCACCACCAGGCACTAGTACTTTAAGCTTGAAAATCCTGGTTATAGGTTTCTTCTGTTGTTGTTTGGTAAAAACCCAGAATAGTCCATTTCCTTGTTCTCTTAATTCCCACACTTTGTGTTCCGCTGTTTGTGACCGAGGCAGGGGAGAAGGGCGTGTTGCAGGTAGGCAGGGCTGCAGTCAGCGAGGGGCGGGTTGGCCTTTGGGGCAGGAAAAGACATGTGAGCTCCCATCATGCATCTCTCCCGGCTTCAGCTGGAACTGAAGCTTTTCACGTAACTGCCGTTCATATGTGTGCTCATGCCTTCTTTCAGTGAAGCAGACCCCGAGCTTTGGACTCAAACCCTCAAAGCTTCTTTTAACTGGAAGGGAATAGATTGAGCTGCCATTCTAAAGGCCAGGAAGACTTCATCATGAGAAATGAATATTCCACTGAAAATGGAAACAAGCTCATTTTACGCACACTGCCAACATCTCAAGGTTGGCTAGTACTCAGAAATGCTGGTGAAAGGTTAACAGCCAAGATTTCTCCAAATCTCCACCCCGCTAACTCCACCTCCACCCCACCCCTAAACTACTAGAAAAATAAAATAACTTCAAATCATCTGCACTGGCAGAATGCATAAACAGAAACTCAGCTCAGAGTGTATTTTAAAATCAGGTAAGAAACTTAAGAGCAGGGACCAGCTCATCCCTCTATTCCTTGGTGCCATAGGAAATACTTGTAGTCATGATGTGGAGGAATTAATTTATTTTCATATTAGAAGACCGGGCAGGTAGGGATCATGTTGAAATACCTGTTTGTGGGCATTCACAGTGGTTGTTACTTAAGCAGCCTTTAGTCCTTTATATGCTCCAAAATCTGTGCTGGTTCTTTTTCAAAGTCATCAAGAAATGTCACTGTCCCCTCCGCTGACACCCATGTCAGGACCACCCTCTGGAAGGCATTAGCAGTGCAGCCCATGGAGAGCAGCCGCGCCCTGGTTCTTCTGTTTGCAATCCTCCCTGTCATCAGACCGGGGATGAGAAGACCTTGCTAAATCCAACTGTGAGTTAGCGAATGGTATGAGAGGCAGCTTGGCAAGGGAACACACAGAAGAGCGCGGAGGAGGATATAATAAAATTGTTGTGGCTGAGGCAAATATCCTCATTCCCCTGGTTTGGGACCCACGTGGGAACGATCACTTGTGTTGTTGTTTCTAGCAGGTCCTAATAGCAGTGCCCTTCCTGCCTGCACCGAACGTTTGCACCTCATCTAATTGATCCGTGTGAGTGTTGTTGTTTTTCTCAATAAAAAATAAATAAAAATGGAACCTCTCTATTAGTACTTAGAGTTATATGCTTGCATTACAAAGGCACCTAGATCTCAGGGATTGCTTTGCCACTCTACTCAAGTGTCTTGAAACTGAAGCCCAGAAGTGCCTTTTCAAGCTGCGGAGAGAAGCACATTACCAGCTGGCTGCATTGTGTGAAGGTGGGATGAGGAGAGGACGTGCTCCCGCCTCCCGCAGTTGTCATGCCATGTTCCAGATTCAGGTGGTTCTGGATATTCACAGCTAGTCTTCAACAGCTGAAGAAATCACGTGTTTACAAGACGCTTTCTCGTACTGTTATTTTCTGTTAGTTTTAAAGGGAATCTGTGTTACAAAAATTTGTTACTACAGATATGGAATACACAGTGCATCGTGTCTTGCACTGTCTTACTTTTTGCAGTGGGGAACGAGGAGTGACGTTATACTTACTATAATTGAGCTGTACTGCCATTATAAGGGCTATGTAGCAATGACGACCTAAAATGGTACAATATGTATTATCTTCCATTGGAAAAGCAAGTCAGGTTAACATATTATTAAGAAAGGAGAAATGGAAATATCTGGGTGGGTGGTTGTTTGTTTGTTTTTATTGTGTCTCAAGATTGTCTTCACAGGAATTGCATTTAATAAGATACTGGCCAAGCTGAGGGTGAGGAAGTGGCTAGTGACAGCAGTGTCCCCACCAGTGACTTCTTACCGCTTCATTGCTGAGTTAACTGATACTCGCTGGCAAGTATTTGATCAATATGCTCTCAAAGGACGCGTGAAGAACCCTAAAACGCTCTGGTCAGTTAGCCCCTAACTGGAGGGTAGGTCTGGTTTCATCCTTCGTTTATACAGAAAACATTTCCCGAGTGCCTGCAGGGTGCCGGGCTGTGGCCCAGGTTGTCAGCGAGGTTCAAGATGAGGTAGTATTTGCACTGGGTGTGGGGGAAATCGTGTGGGCTAGAATGTACTTGCATGTTCCAAGAGCCCTCCCAACGGATCCTTGGTTCCTCTCATTCCCCCCACCCCCCATAACTTGGAATGCCTCTAAGTTCCACCTGGTGTTTATAGGTTTTATATTTGTATTCTAAATAAGAGCTTTCCATGGTAAGAGTAAAGGGACAGGGTTTTCTTCCCTTTTCCACCATCGTGTCCTTCAAAGGCCACCAGTGAAGTTCTAAGTTATGAACTCAGAGAATGTTTCCTCCTTTCCTCCTCGATTAATATCCTACACAAATTTATCTCAAAAGTTGTGAATTAAATGGTGGAGAATATTCTGTATTCTGTGGCTCCTGCCTCTCCCCCGCTCCTAGTCTTGTAAGGTCAAGACTATGTTGAGCTTCCTCTTCCTTGTGAAGCAACAGGCTGTAAACTTTCAAGGCCTGAGCACTTGCTTATTTTAGTTTAAAGGAACCTCAGCTCCGGGGCTCCTATTACAGAGGGAAGTGAGGAGAAGTGGGTTAAAGCCTGCCTTTCCCTTTGCTGCTTTTGTTATGATCCGGTTGTTAAGGGTAGAGTGGGGTGAAAACCAGGGCAAGAGTCCATTGAGCCCTTGCGTTGATAACCTTGGCTTTCAGGAGACTTGGGTGTGTGTTTCCAGGGCTCTCCCGGAACACCTAATACAAACTGCTGCCCAAGCCGAACCCCGCTGTGACCTTTACAGCAAACCTTGCATTCTGCTGCGAAAGAGAGAAGCTGCCACTTTCAACCAGTTCCCAGAGCTCAGCCGCCTCTGGTTCTCTGGCATGTCAGCACTTGTCTTCTGTTTTTTCCATTGCACTGCTCCCCAGCTCAGCCCCAGGGGCCTCACCTCTTACAGATTTGGGGTATGTGACCCTGGAGCCCAGGGAGCCTTGCACATAAATCTTCCGGGTCCACCTGCAGTTCGTCTGTCAGCAGCTGCCCCGCTTCTCCGCAGGATGTGCTATTCCCACACACCCTCTCCGTCAACCCCGAGGCCTCTGCAGGCCGTTGGAAATTCAGACCGGTCCCGCTCTGGCTCTGGGTCTTCATCTATCTTGCCCTGTTTCGTGCCTGCCATGCCCAGGCTTGGCTCTCCTGGGTGATTTCATGAAGCTCAAGCCAATAGTGGATGAGTAGCCACATCACATCTGTGGCCAACTGCCATCAGGGCAAGACTTACTTCAAAGCAGAACTAGACAAGCCCAGAATCTCTGATTGGCTTGAACCAGACATAAGCAATATTCATAGGTTATCTGCCCTTTTCTGGAACTGGAAGCTTATTTCCCAGTATGGCAAATAATAGTATATTGTGGGGGAGCAAATGAACACAGTAATGAATGCTAGCTGCTAGGCACTATCTATATATATAAAAGCCTAAGTGACTGCCGGCCAGTAGCTATGATGCAAAATGACCACCAGGGGGCAGACACTCAATGCAGGAGCTGCCCAGCGACAGCAACTTTTCAGAGTGCACTCTTGCACTCTGGGACCCCTGGGGGATGTCGGACTGCTGGTTTTGGCTGATCCCCATAGGCCAGTTTGAGGTACCTGACTGGTGCACGAATCTGTGCACTGGGCCTCTAGTATTAAATAAAAATGCATAGTGCAGAGTGGTTCCTGACTATGGGTTTGATCTAATTATTCTGCTTATTAGCTGATTGACCTTGGGCAAGTTAATCTATCAGAACCGTCTATAAAAATAGCATATAGTGATTACCAAGGGTTGTGAGGATTAAAAGGCATCATGTAAAGTTGCACTTTCAAAGTGCCTGGAGCATAGTAAGCAATTGATAAGTTGGTTTGTTGGGGGAAATAGAATCCTTAAAATAAAGAAAGATCAACAATCTGAATCAGGATATGAGTGGCACAGATGGTGAATCCTAGGCAATTATTGAATAAGAGGGTCTAACAAGCCTTCAAAGAGGCCAAAATTGGATTGGTACCAGGAAGAATGAGTAGAACTTAACTCATTTGATCTGGGAGAGTTCACATTTTTCGGCATTTTGGGGGAGCTTGTGTAGCAGAAAGAGAATAGAGTAACGATTAGGAGAAGTGGTTTCTGTTTTCTACATTTATTCAGCATGAGTTTGGGCACACCACTGAGCCTCGACTTCCTGATTGTAAAAAAAACGGGGCTGGAGAATGCCTGCTCTCCCCAGCTCTCAGGTCTAATAGAAGGGACACTCGAGATGAGTCCTATAAAATTGCTTTAAAATGCTAAAATGCAACATAAGAGGGAAGTCATTATTGGACCCTTAAGAGTAGAAAGAGGGGATCCCAGAAGACTCCTTAGCTTCCTGACTGTCATCATGTGACCTACATGACAGTGCTGTGGAAGAAGCACTGACAACCCTAGAAAGGTCACAGCCCACTATTAACACATCCACCCTCTCCAATTGCTGAAAATATTTTCTTGGGATCTCCATCCAGAGGACCTGAGTCAGTAGATCAAGTCCTCCAGACAATAACAACAACTGCAACAATAGCAAGTAGCAGTTACAACAATAGGAAAGCAACAGCCAGAGCCATTTCTTTGGCACTTACCATATGTTCCACACTCTGCTAAATACTTTACAAACTTTTAATGCCTTATTTCTCAAACAACATCATGAAGCGACTAGTATTATTTCCAGTGTGGAGGCCATTAAGTTGGCTTAGAGAGATAATTTGCCTGGTTCCCTTAGTGAGTGATAGACTAGATTTCACTCAAAGGTATTTGACTCCAAAACTTAAGTCCCCTTTTCCCATTTTGCTGTTCATACCCACTATCCCCCCAGACCCTGTACCAGGTTTCCTGTGGAGGATTAAGCATGAGGATGAGTTAAATGAATAAAATGGTTACTGCTCAACCCTGGCTGAGTGGCTCAATTGGTTGGGGTGTTGTCCCATATACCAAAAAGATTGTGGGTTTGATCTGGTCCAGGTGCATTTGGTGGGCAACCAACTGATATCTCTTTAATCTCTCTCTCTCTCTCTCTCTCTCTCTCTCTCTCTCTCCCCTTCTTCTCTCTGTAAAAATCAATAAACATAACCTTGGGTAACAATTTAAAAAATGGTTAATGTTCAGGTAGTCCAGATAATCCCTCTCCTTTTACTTATAGCTCTGTTATTGGAAAATGTAGACACCCCCTCCCCCCCATTTCCCTATCAGCAGAACATACACTTTCTAATCCAGAGACTGGGGTATAACAATAAGAATAATGCCTGTACTTATCCTGGGCTTTATATATTCATTGTTTCATTTGATGATCACAATAAGCTCTTGAAAGGGATATGATTCATATATTACTCATGAAGAAACTGAAGCTAAGGGTAGTCAAAGGACTTGCCCAAATTCCTAACATTGAAATGTTAGAACTACTACTAATAAAAATAATAGCAAGGGCAGAGCATTTCTTATAGCCCATAGACAGTGTGCAACATGAAACAATAGGATGTTTTCTACTTGAACTTTGGAATGCCATGGTATGTTCAGAGATGTTAAATATTTGTGCTTGCTTACACTTAGAAATATTCTCTATCACAAATATTTAACCAAATCCTGGAACTTGCTGGAAAGCAAAAGGTTTATTCTTGAGTAATAGGGCTGGAATTGAAGGACGGGGGATCAGCTATTAAATTCTTACCATGGCACAAAGGTTTTTGAATGTCAAATGTTAAACTCTTCTGCATTCAGTAGGAATTTTGCTATGAATCTTGGGTCCCCTGGGGTACCTTCCCTGTCTGTGCCTGTCAGCTTCATCATTCTATATTTTAAATAAAACTTTCCCTAACATTCAAAACTCCTCTGGCCCTTCCTTTTAGGAAGCAGACATAAATAAAGTGTGTACTATGCCTTTGCATTTTTGTTTGCTTTTACCTTTTTCTAACCGTGTGCCAACCCCACCCCCAATCTTCAGAAGTGTAAAGCTAAGGTAAAAAGAGCTTTAAAAAAATGGGCTCTGGGGAAGTATGCAAATGACAGAACTGTCTATGGGAAAATTAAGGGAAGTGAAATTCAGCAAGAAAGAAATTCATTGATGTTGTGATGAAACGTTGTCACTGGAGATGATGACAAATTAGAATCCGTTCCCATGGGGACCAGTGCAGTACCTACTGATCATTTGACCCATGGCTGGATGTTGGCTAGCCAAAGAATTGACCCAAAAAGATGACAAGATGGTTTTAGTCCCGTTGTCTCATCAGCATTCAGGAACCCCTTAGGGGATGAAAGGAAGAGGATAAAGAAGGATAAAAGATGAAAGCTGAGCTGTGGAAAGAAAAATGTTTTTAATTACACTGAGGAGGATTGTGGGTCCACCTGTAGCTTTTTGTTGAGAACAGCCTTTGTTTTCTCCTGTCTGCAGAGATCATGGCAGGATATGGACCCAGGATCTGTCTGGCCTCTCGGAAAGGTCTGTGCTGGTAGCCGGTCCCCTTCAGTGTAACGGACACATTAAGGATTTAATCTCTCTGCGGGCTATCTTTCCTCTAATAGAGTCTGTTACGCCTGCCGAACACCCTGGATTTGCTTGACATGCTAAAAGAGATTGCTTTTAGAGAGAGAAAAAATACCCCGCAGTGGAGCCTGGGTTGAGGTTTCCATAGTGAGTCGCTATCACATGTCTTGTCTGAAGGGCACAGGGAGGTCATCTCAGGCAGTGGGGTCAAGGGAGGCCAGCTCACCCCCTGGGAGTCAAGAGACCCTTAAGCTCCATATGCCTCAGTTTCTTCACTTGTAAAATGAGAATTGTAATTTTATCTCAACACGGTGATGGCAGATAAATCCATTCAGAGGAAAATATTAAATTCTGAAATTCACTTCCCTGTAGGAAAGGAACAGTACATCCACTCCGTTCTCTTTCCGGGCTACCAACAAATGGACAACCCCCCTCGAGTCATTAGAATGGTTCGAGTTAGTTTGATGTAACTTATACCATAGCAGTCAGGTAATAACAGGTAGGCATTGTTTTGGAGAATACATTCTTTCATATTGGTGGTAGAATTTGACAATTCTAAACTTCCTCAGTGTCTTGATTTTCATAGGAATTATGAAGAATTCAAAATGAAATAATTTTTTTAATGTAATTCTTATACAGTATTAAGCCTGCTTATCGCTTATGGTATTCTGCCAAGAATTTCACAGCATTTGTTAAATGGCTTTGAACAGAAATGGGGGAGAAGTTGTCAGTCTGTGTATTACAGAATATTTCATGCTGGTTGAAAACTCAGCCTCTGAAGTTAGAACACTTCTGGGTCTAGGTCCCAGCTCTACTACTTACTAGTTTTGTGACCTTGAGCAAGTCATTTAACCTCCGGTGTCTGCTTCAGGGAAATGGAGATGTGTACCTTACAGGGTTCTTTGAGGGATTAATTGTTTTATGCATGCATGGTGCTTAAAATAGTGCCCCACGCAGAGTTAGCACTTACTATATTTTTGTAAATACAGCAAGATGGGGTGTCACCATGTGAAAGCTGAGGGGTTGCTGACAGAGGTGGGGAACCAGGTTGGGAGAGCTTGAGCATGAGACCATGTGGTCATTGTCATGTGTGTCTGGGTTCTGCATGCCAGGCACTGCCTCCACTGGCGATGAAGAGTGAAGCTTGCAGCCCACCCTAACCGGCAGACATCCTGTAGCTCTGGCCTTGGCTGATGGTGTTAACAGAAGTTCCATTCACACAGTCTGTGATTTGTCATATACTGTATCTCAAGCCACCTTTGCAGCTCCTTTGAAGTTTGGTTTGTCTGGAGCACCATAGCTGAGCAGATGAATACCCAGGCTTTGTAGACCAGACAGCTCTGACTTTGAATAAGTGGGTTCTTTTACTTATTTTGCAGCTTTGGGTCACAAAATAACCTCATTGTTATATAAAAATGATATCCCTACATTATAGGGTCCTTGTGTCTAACATATGGTAAGTACCGTTCTCCAGCAGCTATTATAATTTTCTGAGGGACCCTGTGGGTTTCTAACACTCAGGCTGTAATCCTGATCATGCTGATGATCTAGATAAGGCGCGTGGGTCTGAGCAGCTTTGTCTGGTGTAGTTTCATGGAATTCTGCCTATTCTAGCTGTGCCACTTACTTGTGGCTGCATAACAAACAGCCCCAAATTTAGTGGCATAAACAATTTTACCTTTATGTCCATGGATTTGGGCCAGGCACAGCAAGGATGGCTTATCTCTGCTCGGTGAGGTCTGGGACTCCCGGAGGGAAGACCGAGGGTGGGGATTATCTGGAGGCTTCCTGACTCACCTCTGGAGCCTGGGCTGGATGACTTGAAGACTTACACAGCGGGAGCTGCCAACCAGGCTCTGAACTGTGGTCTCCGTGTGTCTTGGACCTTGTCACAGCATGGTAGCTGAGAGCATTGTCAGAGAGACAGGCAGAAGCGCGCGGCCCTTCATGAGCTGGCCTTAGAAGTTGCAGCGTCGTTCTCGCCATGCTCCCCTGGTAGAAGCCTTCAGAAACCCACACAGACTCAGTGGGAGGAGAAGGAACTAAGACCCACTTGTCCACGGAGAGGCGTGTTCAGCCAATTTTGATAAAATTATGGGATTGTGGCTCCTATCTAGGGAACACGTTAGGGCTTCTGACTTTTACATATGGCAAAGCAGACCACACAGTCTCTATATTGCAACTAATTACCTCTGTGTTGTATAATGGAAGTAGCCATAAGTGATATGTAAACAAATGGATGTGCTTTCGTAAAACTTTACTTACAAACATTGAAATTTGAATTTCAAATAGTTACATTGCCTAAAATGCCTTTCCTTTTTTAAAGACATTTAAAAATATAAGTCACTCGCCCAGCCACCGTGGAGGGGTTGAGCATCGACCTATGAACCAGGAGGTCACAGTTTGATTCCCAGTCAGGGCACATGCCCAGATTGTGGGCTCAACTAAATAAATAAATAAACCTGCAAGTCATTCTTAACTCCTACAAAAACAGGCAGTGCCTAGCTAGATCTGACTTTTTTTTAATTAGAATTTTCCAAATATGTAGAAGAAACACATAGATATTTTTCATGTGTTTGTGAATGTTTCTATGTATGTGAGGGAAGGAAATGATTGTGAATTTCATTTTCCCTTTAGAAATGAATCTGTGAAGATATTTAGGATGGCAGTTATTTCAAGTACACCTTATCTTTAATGATAGACTACACTCTTGATGCTTGCAGGTGGAAAATTCATGACATTTATTTCAGAACATAGAAAAGAGAACTTAGTCTTGGAGTTTCCAGAAATACATATTGTTGTATATTTTTTAAGTAAGCACTCCATGTTTTTAAAGAGGCCATTGATCCTTGGACCAAAAAGATAAGGGTGATGAGGACTCTCAAGAATCAGATATTTTTTACCTTTATTAATTTATTAAATATTTTTGTCTGACTAGAATACCAGGCAGTGTACTAAATGCTGAAGATAAAGAAATGAACAACAACTTATATGTAGTGCTTGCCCTTACAGGCCTACAGTCTAGTGGGGTAACCAGATGTTAAATAGGTGATAGCATAAAAGTATAATATGTGTTATGAGGGGGGAATACAGGGCACCGTGAGAATATATATTAGGTTTTAAGCCGGAACTTTTACTCTGCCTGTCCCTCAGCTGCCCATTGAATGTGGGAGGCTAGGAAATAGAGATGGTTACAATAATGCAAACTGCTCTTTAAAAAAACATGTCCACACATCTGCCCATGAGTGGATAGTCCTATAGCTCTGTATTTGGGTTACATTTTAATGAACTGTAGGCATATGTGATCCCTCTTTCACATTACTTTGAGAAAGGAAAAACAAGGATCTAAGTAGAAATTTGTAAATCTTGAAACTGGTTAGATTTTTTTTCCTCCTTAAGGTACCATTTTGAATGGGTGGAGAACTAACCTGGAAAAACAGCCTGGATCTGATTGACTGAATTCCAAAATTGGGATAATTCTTTGATTTTTCACTACATTACGTTTTCTCAAGTGGGGCACTATTGCCATTTCGGGTTGTATAATTCTTGGTTATGGGGCTGTCCTGTGCATTGTAAAATGTTAGGAGCTCCCTAGCCTCCACCTACTAGATGCCAGTAGCACCCCACCAAGTTGCAACAACCAAAATGGTCTCCAAACTTTGCCACATGTCCCCTAGGGGGGTAAAACCACCAGTGGTCTAAGTTAAGATGGGAAATGAAACTGTTTCTCTACATTTTATTGCAAAGACCCCAGCGAGAAGAAAACATACATTTCTTCTTCATAGTAAGAACTCTAGCTCAGGGAATAGAATTGCAGGTGGAGTTGTTAATTTTTGAGTCACAAAATTCCTCCTTTCAAAATGCTGAAATGAATTTGGACAACCCATTATCAGATTACACATTACACTCGTACATACTCTCGTTAAGTCCAGAAAGTTTTTTGAATGTTGTAGTTTGTACCGTATTTAGCAAAGCTGAGAGAGAGCCTCAGTTATCTAATTGAAACTTAAAAGTTTCCAAATATCACTGGAACGACATCAGATTTTACAATCGACTTGAAAATAACAAATGAAGATATTTTGTGTTGGCTCCATGTTCTTAGCCTGTAAGCTATTGGATTTGTGTGAGAGGCATGACCCAAAGGAGATGATTAGTTCTCCACTGATAATGAATAGCTCTACAAAACCAATTAGCTATAATTCTCTCAGTCATTTCATTTGGGTAACATTCTGTTTAAGGGGAAGGAAAACAACACTGTTTTCCTTAGAGAGCTGTAATTAAGCTATGATGTTTGATGGGAACAATGGAGGGAAAAGCAGTATGTGTATCCATTTGCCTTTGTTTTTCCCACATGAAAGTAAATTATGATGAAGTGCTCTGTTCATAGCAATTAAGAAGGACATTTGTCCATTTTAAAGGTGGAACAGAACAAATGAGTGTATTTCTAATTCTACATGTTGTTTTGTATGGATGTCTGCATTGCCACACCCCCAGGGACTTGCCCTTCACATGGAAGACGGTGTTGGTGACCCCAGAAGTTGTGTAGGCCGAGACACTAAATGTCATTTTTTTCCTGTTATGTATTTTCCCCCTGAAAAAAAATCTATGTGAATCCAGAACCACATGTAGTAGGGTTTTTCCTTCCAATCATTATTGTTGCTCCAGAACTCCCAGTGCCCACTATCATACTGACAACCATAGCAATAAACTTTGTTTTACTTTATCTAGCAAGGCATTTCATGGATTGCTGCTGCTCTATTTGAATTTGGACACGTGAAAAGTTCTTAATGCATTATCCTCTGTTTTAAGACAGAAGATATTCCTTGATTGTTATCTGAGTATCCCTCTGGGCATTTTGCAAGTTTTAATCTCAATGTACACCGTGGAATAAGACTTGGATGTGTGTTCTTTTACCTGAAGTTTAATACATGCTGGTTGTGACACACATTAGCTTAATAGAAAAAGTATAGTAGGTTATTGTCTTGGGCTTTGAATTTATTTTGCTCTCTGTCGTCCCACAGCTGGCCAAAAAAATCCGAGAGAAGTTCAACCGTTACTTGGATGTGGTCAACCGGAACAAGCAAGTTGTAGAAGCGTCCTATACAGCTCACCTGACCTCTCCCCTCACTGCGATTCAAGACTGCTGTACTATCCCACCCTCCATGATGGAGTAAGACTTCAACATTTTTTTTGTTGTTCTTTAAAGCAGGAATTGAACTGTTTTCCATTCATCTTCAAAATACCTGTGTTTGTGTATTGCAACGTGTATAGTATTCCTATCTTAAATAAGTCCTTTACTATTACATAGACAAGTAATCTTTAAAGACTCACTCTTTTATATATACAGGGAATTCCTGGACTCTCCCTGCTCATCATTTTGCCATGCTGGAATTCAGGTTCAAAAGTATCAAATATTGTTTGAGTGCAGAGTTGACTAAGTCTGGAAAATTGCAAACATTTTGTCATGCGTCAATTAGTAAGTCATGAATAAGGTCATCTTGCCTGATTTAAGGGAGTGTTTTTCATCTTTGATAAGAGCAACAAAAATTCCTACTTATTGTAGTGTCAATACCACCTTTAAAACTACCAGGGGAAATGTGGCTTCAGATGATATTGAAACAGAATTAGTATCTGTATGTTGCAGATATTTTTATTGGGCTATGATATTTATATCTGGAAGAGTGTAGGGTCATGTGATGCTGGGAATTGTTCGTGGTGAAAAGAACACTCCTCTAGAGGTACAAAGAACTAAATTTTCAATTTCACTTGGCCTTTAATTGGCTGTGATATTAATCCAGTTACTTAGTGTTTATTTTTATGTGCAGTTTTCTATCAGTGGATAAGAATCTTTATTATACCAATTTCCTGGGCTATTTAGAATGTGTAAAAGGTGTTACCATACTTTAAGCACTGTGAGTGGAAATGTTACCATAATTAGCATGCATTACTTCTCCTTTCGCACAATAAATGTTCTTGAGGTTATGCAAAGGATGGATACAATGTATTTTTTAGTGGTTAAACGATGCTTTGTTTCTACAAGCAATTTTCTTGGTGGGCTACCTTGGTAGCAGGGCATCCCTAAGATATTTTATTTCTTCATCTGTGTAATATTATCATGAGCCTTCTCTCTGGCTTTTTTCCCTGTCTGTGGCCCAAAGCAGCTCACATTAGTTATTTACTAAATTAACTGGAAAGTGTATACAGTTTGGAACGAGACTACCTGGATATAAATCCTCCCTACAGCGCATAATACGCAGATGGTCTTGCGTATTTGATGTCTTTGAGCCACCCTGTCTTCATCTCTAGAATGGGAACAATAATAAGTACTTCACAGGACGGCATGAACATTCAGTGAAGTCAATGTGAAAATACTTTGTAAACTGTGGTGTTCTGAACACATACTAGTCACGATACTTATATGTGCCCATTGCATAGTGAACGTTTTATTTTTTGCTTACTGGGTTTAATCAAAGGAGATACCCATATTTATAATTGACACCAGTAACAATGTTTTTTGACAAATTTATCTCTTACCTAAAAATAAATGTAGGGTCCAGTAGGTTTTGAACTAAAGAAAAAGTCACTTTTAGGACTTAGAGAAAAGGTAATATAGTAAGGGAGAAGCCCTTAGATCTAGAATTATACTTAACCAGTGATTCTTAGTCACCAGAGGTGATTTTTTTTTCATTTCCCCCCTCAAGGGACACTTGGCAGTGTTTGGAATCATGTTCAGTTAGTTGTCATGGTTGGAAGGTGGGGATAGTTGCTACTGGCATCTAGTGACTGGAAGCCAGGGATGTTGCTCACACCCTATAATGCACAAGATAGCCCCCCAAAACAGAGACTTGTCTGGCTCAAGACATCATTGGTGCAGAGGTTGAAAAACCCTGGTTTAGAAGATTAGAGAGATCTTCATGGTTTCCCAAGTGGTCCTATTGCTGTAGATGAAACCAAAAGCTTAAATAGACTGGTGTCGACTGGTGAATATGTCTCATTTCTATTATCTGCATGTGTCCACTAGTAAGTCATGAGTAAATGTTTCCTGAATTTCTATTAATGTTTCCTTTAATGTAGAACTTAAACATATCATGCATTGTTGGTGGTGAGTCTGCCTCCCCTGCTGTTCGGGTTGAGAATTACACCTCACCCATTTTGACCCCAGCACCTGCCAGTTGGGTTTAATTACTATTGGTTGGAATCAGAATTGATTTGAATATGGGGATGAGTAAGGGGATGTCCACTCGAAAGAAATTCAAAAATTATTCGGTGAGGGGCAAATGCTGAACATAATTTGTAATTAAGACAAAATGTGACACAGCAGAGAGGTGCTGTGGTTCCTCGAAGCAGAGAAATATACCAGGTGAATGGCATCACAAAAGACTAGACACTACAGGGGTCCTCAAACTTTTTAAACAGGGGGCCAGTTCACTGTCCCTCAGACCGTTGGAGGGCCGGACTATAGTTTAAAAAAAAAACTATGAACAAATTCCTATGCACAATGCACATATCTTATTTTGAAGTAAAAAAAACAAAACGGGAACACATACAATATTTGAATTTGCATGTGGCCCACGGACCGTAGTTTGAGGACCCCTGCTTTAGAAGTATGCTTTGTATTTGATCTGGTCATTTGGAGGAATCGCACAGAAAATAATCAGACATGTTTATAAAGATAAACGTGTAAAGAAGGTCATTGTAGTGCCATTTAGAATAGAGAATATTGTAAAGACCCAACATTTCTAACAATTGGGGATTCGATAAGGCAATTGTATCATATTAAATTGAGAAGATAAAATACAACCATGCTGTAGAAGAATATTTGCTTACTTGTGAAAATGACCATACATGCATACAAACACATTCATAATACACATACATGCACGCATTAAAAGTTTAGGAGGAGCCGAAACCGGTTTGGCTCAGTGGATAGAGCGTCGGCCTGCGGACTGAGGGGTCCCAGGTTCGATTCCGGTCAAGGGCATGTACCTGGGTTGCGGGCGCATCCCCAGTGGGAGATGTGCAGGAGGCGGCTGATCGATGTTTCTCTCCCATCGATGTTTCTAACTCTCTATCTCTCTCCCTTCCTCTCTGTAAAAAATCAATAAAATATAAAAGTTTAGGAGGAGTTACACCAATATGTTTTGGGGTAAAGACAGTGATTTCCATTTTGCATATGCTGAGATAAGGTCAAGGTCTGAGATGGCCATCCAGATGTTTGGTAAAACCCAGTGGTCTACCCTTAGTGCATACAGTAAAACATAAAATGTAGTTTCTACCCCCCAGGAATTTTTCATTTAGTAAAGTTAACATCCAGGAGACCTTAAGTGCACTCCTACCAGGATACATGCTGAGCAAACACGTTAGTGTGCAAGGCCGTTCCTCCTTCAGAGGTTGGGCTTCTGCATTGGATGTTGAATGGGGACTTTGCAGAGCTCTGATGCAATCTTCTCACTACTGATTAACAGAACTGAGAACTGCCATTTGGGATGAATCTTGTAAAACCAGAGCCATTCTGACTCTAAAGTTGAGTACTCAGAAGATGTACAGATGGGCGAGAGACTGGTCCCCTCTGGTGGAATGTTAGGGAGATATCTGATAAAACCTGTGTGCCCCAGAACTGGCAAGTCATGGCTCCCTTTGTCTTAACTGCGTCTCCTTGGCTGTGCTTTGAGCTCACTTTCTAGGGACATGGGTGTAGGAATTTTTGGAGTGAACTCTCAACTGAAGCTTTTCTAGTCATTGGCTTAAGCAATAACACTTTCAAAAATTACATACTCTGCCACCTTTTTAATGAAGATTCAAAGAGTTATAGTAAGTGAAGGAGGGTAAGCATGCTTAGCTGCTTTTGTTCCAGCCCCTCATAAAACAGTTTTATCTGCATTTTATAACTTTTGTGGTATTCTACTGACCACATTTTCAGTCCTTCTTTCCTATTTCCAATCCCTCTGAAAATGTCTACATTTTTAATCGTAGGAAGTTCACGTTGGAGTTCAGTGCGAAAAGGAAGGCTCCCAGTCTTTGGAAGCAATATAAGGACATGACTAAAAGTAATTTTTTTAAAAAATGCCAGGCACATTTGGTTTTGAGTTTTACCTCTTTCACTCATACTTGACCTTGGGAAGTCACTTCATTCTAAGCTTCAGTTTCCTTATCATTGAGCTAGTACCTGCCTTTCAGGGTTATCTCCTTATCAGTGAGATGAAAAGAATGATAATACCTACCTCATCAGGGGATGTTTTTAGGTTATAACTTTTAAATTTGATAATTACATATTTCAGTATTATCTTCTATGTCAAGGGATATACTGTTTTTTTCTCTTATGGCAATAACACAAGTTTCTTCTTAAAAAATAAATATAACTGAATAAAAAAAGTGAGTTAAGTTAAATAAAAATATTAAGTGAATGTGACCAAAAGTTTCAAGGTGATAGATATGATAATGATTGAAGTTTATGAAAAATGGACTCAAGATTGTTGCTAAAGTCCTTCCAATATCTGGCCACATGCACAAGTGTTAAAACAACTATTACAATAAATATAAGCAGTTTGACTTGAAATGAAGGAACTTCAGTCTTAGACCTGAATCTTGCCCATTTTTCTATAGGGGCCCTATAAGCATTTTTTAAAACTCAGCGTTGGCCCAGTGGCACTCTGCCTACTTGTCACTAACATTTTACGTGCCTGTGGCCTATTGACTTTGATTCTTTTTCAAATGTATTAAAGATAAGCAGATACTAGGGGAGAAAATGTTCACCCTTTGTCCCTATAATTTCATTTATACTGAATTATAGTCAATGTTTGGTTTTCCTCTCTAAGGCTTAATAATGCATATTTTAAAAAATAAATTCCCACCCTGGCTGATGGCTCAGTTGATTGGAGCATTGTCCTGTGGTTGTGGGTTCAATTCCCAGTCAAGGCACATACATACCTAGGTTGTGGGTTTGATCCCTGTCAGGGTACGTATGGGAGGGCAACCTATCAATGTTTCTCCCTCACATTGATGTTTTTCTCTCCCCCCTACCCTCTCTCTCTCAAATCAATATACATACCCTTAGGTGAGGAAATAAATAAATAAATGAATGAATAAATACTAAATAAATACCCAGTGCTGAGGAGAGAGAGGCTGTAAGGCATTCTATTACAGAGCATTCTGCAGATTACACTTTGTTTATACTTTGATGACAACAGAGAGAACCTACAAAGCAGCAGAAAATTTGATTTTTTTAGACACTTTTGATACTTTCCTTCTCAAATTAGTCAGCTCTTAAAGTTCTTATGCAGGAGCCCAGAAGTGAATTATTTTGTGCAGGACCCTGCATGATAATTAGGCACTCCATCGTTATTTGTTGAAGGAATTCTCTGAAGAATTAACATTCTCAGTATGAAAAAAACACATAGGCTAAGCTAAGCCTTAATCTAAGACAAACTCATTTTTATTGCTATCACTTAAAATAACATAATTTTGAAAAAAAGTTCATATAATTGTGTAATTTAATTAACAGCTCCCTGTGTGTTGTGTTGGGTCAAGGGATGAGGGCCCACGAGATCCTGGGCTCTCCCACAAGAAGTGCAGACACCCAAACACATAATCACACTCACGGGCTATATCTAGCCTACAGATGTGTTTCTTTTGGCCCCATAAGATGTTTTAAAGGTTTTTAAATTTGTAAGATTTAAAACCTGTTGCCAACATTTAAACTTCGGAAGGTTACACATGTTAAAAATCCAGCCAAAACCGGTTTGGCTCAGTGGATAGAGCGTCAGCCTGCGGACTGAAAGGTCCCAGGTTCGATTCCGGTCAAGGGCATGTACCTGGGTTGCAGGCACATCCCCAGTAGGAGATGTGCAGGAGGCAGCTGATCGATGTTTCTCTCTCATCGATGTTTCTAACTCTCTATCTCTCTCCCTTCATCTCTGTAAAAAAATCAATAAAATATATTAAAAAAAAATCCAAATTTCTGTCTTTTCTCAACATAGAAGATTTGGCAATGGTGTGTCCACATTCTCTCTGGGCAACAGCTCCTGTGAAGAGCAGCTCCCCTTGGAAGACATTCTTCCATTCACCATGGTTCCCACAGTCCATATTGCATCATGTCCAACCCATGGCCCAGACTGTCATTGCCTGCTCAGCCCACATTGTTGCATGTGAGTTTGCAACTCATGATCTAAAAAGATTATTTAATGTTAATAAATTTGACTTAAGGAAATGTCTTGTCCATGGGCATTTCCTTCTTTGCCTACTTAAGCATGCATTCGCATTCTCTCACATTTAAAGAGTATAGCTCCTTTATGCACGCACTAAAAATATCTACTTCAGAAACCTGGCTTGCCCCGGGCATGGGGCTCCGCTGTGTGCACCAGAAGCTATTGTTTAGTCATCAGGCCCTGCCAATCCTTGGCCTTTTACATATATCAATCAATTTTATTTGCCACATCTCTTAACCCAATCTCTTTTATAGATGATCCTGCCTGTTGGCCTTTTATTAATTTTATTTTTTTATGTCAGTCTTTAAGAAGTGAACAATGGAGAGGGTGAACTAGGGAGGGAATACTGGGAAGATGCACTTAGATTTTCTTTTTTATGTTTCCAAGTGGATTCACCTTACTCAGTTAATGTTTGTTAATTAGTTAATGGTACAAATTGGCATAAAGGCATCTAGACTAGGGTTGAGATGACAAAGTGAACTCTGATGGAGCTAGAGTGCGTAAGCAACTTGTTTCCAAAGCTCTCTGAAGCCATCCACCTGGCGGTAGCTCTATAGTGACTTCTCATATTCACCAGGGAAGATTTTAAAAGCTTCCCTAGTTCCAAAAAATGCAGAAACTTTGGAACTGTTGTGAAATTGGATCCCTGCTATTTTACTAGTTGCTTTTTTAGTTGGGGCGTGCACTGAGATTGATATAGTCACTGGGGAAAGCCAGTCGGACTCATCTCATTTTCTGAGAAGCCAAATTTAATGCATCCCCAGCTGGTGCCCATTAGAACTATATGATTCAGGAGTCGGGTCTTATCGGTCGACCTGTTGGGGGTATTGTGCTGTAAGCAAGGCAAACTAGCATGGGTTCTGATGAAGAACACAGGCTCCTGGTTACAATTCCCAGAAGTAGCCACTGTTATAACTCTCTGTATTACTCAGGGTTCTCCAAAGTAGTAAAACCAATATGGTGAGAGAAAGATTTATTGTAAGGAATTGGCTCACGTGATTGTGGAGATGTAAGTCCAAAATCTGCAAGGTAGCCCAGCAGGCTGAAGACTCAAGAAAGAGTTGCAATTTCAGTCTGATGACAGAATTCCTTACTTGGAGAAGGTCAGTCTTCATCCTGTTAGATCTTGCTACTAATTGGATGAGTCCCACCCACAAGTCCACTAATTTAAATGCTGATCTCATCCCCCAAATCCTTCACTGAAACATCCCAGAACAGTATTTGACCAAATACCTGGGTACCATGGCCCAAGCAAATTAACACATAAAATTAACCATCACACCCTCCCCCCTCAAAGAAAGGATAGAAAATTGGGCTGGAAAACCTACCATTGAAGTTAAATTTTTATTTACCCTTATATTTATACCAGAGGATGTTAGACTTTTATTCCTTGGAGCTTTCCAAGTTGGAGACATCTACTCCCTGATTTCAAACTGTATTACAAAGTTCTAGTAATCAAAACAGTGTGGTTTTGGGAATAAACAACAACAACAAAAAAAACAGAGACATAGATCAATGGAACAGAATAGAGAACCCAGAAATAAATTCATACATACATGGTCAGTTACTTTATGACAAAGGAGCCAAGAATATACAATGGGGAAGGAACAGTCTCTTAAATAAATTGTGTTGGAAAACTGGACCACTATTTTACACTATACACACAGAAAAAAAAAAAAAACAGAGACATAGATCCATGGAACAGAATAGAGAACCCAGAAATAAACTCATACATACATGGTCAGTTACTTTATGACAAAGGAGCCAAGAATATACAATGGGGAAGGAACAGTCTCTTAAATAAATTGTGTTGGAAAACTGGACCACTATTTTACACTATACACACAGAAAAAACTTAAAGTGGATTAAATACTTGAGTGTAACACCTGAAACCATAAGATCCCCAGAAGAAAACATTAGGCAGTAAGCTACTTGACATCAGTCTTGGCCAAGATTTTCTGGATCCAACTCAAAAAGCAAAAAATAAACAAGTGGGACCACTTTAAACTGAAAAGCTTCTGCACAACAATGGAAATCATCAACAAAATGAAAAAACAACCTACTGAGTGGGAGAAAATATTTGCAAGTCATGTATCTGATCAGGGGTTAATATCCAAAATAGATAAGGAATCCATACAACTCAATAGCAATAAAACAAATCTGATTTAAAAATGGGCAGAGGATCTGAGTAGACATATTTACAGAGCTATACAAACGGCCATCAAGTACATGAAATGCAATCGTTAGGGAAATGCAAATCAAAACCACAACAAGATGCCATCTCTTAGAATGGCCAACACTAAGAAGAAAAGAATAACAAATGTTGATGAGGACGTGGAGAAAACAGAACGCATTGGTGGTGGAGATATAATTGGTACAGCCACTATGGAAACAATATGGAGATTCCTTGAAAAATTAGAACCACCATATAATCCAGCAATTCCGCTTTGAGTATTTATTTGAAGGAAAGAAAAACACTAACTGGAAAAGATATCTGCACCCTCATGTATTGCAGCATTATTTACAATAGTCAAACTATGGGGACAACCCAAATGTCCATCAAGGGATGAATGGATAAAGACATAGCAGTATATCTATACAAAATGGGATATTATTCAGCCATAAAAAAGAGTATAAATCTTGTCATTTGCAAAATGTGGTTGGACTTTGAGGGCATTGTGCTAAGTAAAATAAGTCAGACAGAAAGAAAAATACCATGTGATCTCACTTATATGTGGAAATCTTTAAAAACAAAAAACTAGTTCATAGATACAAAGAAGCCAGGTTGGTGAAGGTGAGGGGCCAGAAGAATGGGTGAAGGGGGTCAAAAGGTACAAACTGCCATTTACAAAATAAATATGACATGGGGGCACAATGTATAGCATGGTGACTATAATTAATACCATATTGTATATTTCAAAGTTGCTAAGAGAGTGAATCTTAAAGTCCTCGTCAGAAGAAAACAAAATTGTGTTACTATGTAGAGTGACAGATTTTGCCTAGATTAACTGTAGTGAACACTTTACAACATATACAAATGTCTAGTCATTATGTTGTATACCTGAAACTATGTTAACTATACCTCAATTTAGGAAAAAAAAAAAAGAGTTAATGCTCATGATAATGGGCTACCTGGAAAGGAATCTTGGCATTTGAGTAAATTTTTTCCATGTAAATTGGTTGCATTTTTTTGTGTCATGATGTAGATGTGCAAATTTCTATAGTCACATTTCAAGTTCTTTAAGTATTATCAACATCACTGGAACCAGAAATAAGCTACTTAGAGAGTTGTTTTTAATTTTGTGATTAACTTCCTGACCCATAATGTTCAAATTCCTGTGCTAAGCTCTCCTCAGGGATTTAGCTTCAGGTCAGGCTTTTGTGTTCGGTTTTGTTTTGTTTTTTCTTTTCTAATTCAAACTCAAACATGAACTTTTTTTCATTTTAAGAAAAGGCACGCTTCTTTAAATTTTTTTCTTAAATCATCACTCGAGGATATGTTTACTGATTTTTAGAGAGAGCGATCAGTTGCTTCTCTTATGTGCCCCAACGAGGGATTGAACCCGCAACCTAGGTATGTGCCCTGAATTGAACTCACAACCTTTTGGTATACTGGACTATGCTCCAAATAACAGAGCCACCCGGCCAGGGCCCAATTTTTTTTTCCCCCCTCCTCTTTTAAATCAGCTCAGTCTCTACCATGGTGGAATTACCTTAAGCAGTAAAGACAGTTTTCCTCTCCGTGTCAGTTCAGCTGTGATGCAGACTTTATCATAGTAATATAGTACTAAAACGGGGTGGTCCTCTGCTGTGCCACTTTGCTGTGGAAAACTCCCTTAACCCTTTTCATCCTCAGTTTCCTCAACGATAACATGAGCAGTTTGAAGTATACTCCAGAGACCCAGCTCTCCAGAGTCATTAATTTCCCTCAGCCTTCTTAGGAGGTTTGTTCTTAACCGAGGCCATTTGCCATTAGAGGCATCTTTTCCTACTGCCCAAAAGTGGGTATTCTGAAGTTCATGGGGGAATTTGGTTTTTTCCTCCCTTGCTCGCTCTCTCTCTCTCTCTCTCTCTCTCTCTCATCTGGTTGAGGGGGGAGAGGGAGAGATTATTCAGCAAGGCCAACAGATGTTAACTCACTCACTCATTCATTCATTTAAAAATAATCTTTTGTGGAATGGTCTATGGGAGAAGCATTTCAGCTGAGTGTTGAAGTAGAAAAGGATTTGAAAGTATGCAGGTATGAAAGAAGTGATTTCCAGAAAGGTCAATATGAAGAAAACTCCATGGCTGGAAATGGCCACTTGCACTGAAGTGAACATTAGAAGTCGAGCAAGTGATGGAAGAGGCAGCTGAGAAGTTGGGTTTATATCGTATCAGAGAGACTCCCAAATGCTAGACTGAAGACTCTGAACTTTATTCAGGAGACTTTAGGCCCTGTAAAGGAAGTTGAGGACAATGTCCTTCTCTTACTACTTTATCTTTACTGTCCGACTAATAGTAGATACCAAATAAATATTGGTTTCTTGAATGGGATAATTAATTTAAGATTTTTGAGAAAGGGAATGAAATGATGCAACGAGGTTTTATGGGATTTTACTTGTCGGCCATGTAATGACTGGAGGCCTGAACTTGGCTGTTGGCACCCACTCTGTTGGGTGTTGGAAGAGGGAGGAATCGAAGGTGTCTGAGGTTAATTCTGGGTAACTGTGAGAGTGCTTGATACCAGGCTCTAAGGCAGTGGTTCTCAACCTTCCTAATGCCGCGACCCTTTAATACAGTTCCTCATGTTGTGGTGACCCCCAACCATAAAATTATTTTCGTTGTTACTTCATAGATGTAATTTTGCTACTGTTATGAATCGTAATGTAAATATCTGATATGCAGGATGTATTTAGGCGACCCCTGTGTAAGGGTCATTTGCCCCCCACAGGGGCCGCGACCCACAGGTTGAGAACCACTGCTCTAAGGCGTATTTTCACGTTGTGTGTTCTCTCATCCTTCTTAGTTACACTTGAGTTCAGGGACCCTGTCAGATTTAACTTTGTATTCAATATCTTGCTTGAACAGGTCCTCAATAAATATTTACTGAAGGAGTTACTCTGTGATAGCAAACCTGATTTTTGTCTTTAGTTTTTGAGGACTGGTGGTGATGATGATGTCAGAATTTCTGAGCTACTTTACCTGTAGGCAGAAATTCAAGTACTGTTATGCCAATTCATAATAGTTGTTTTCATCTGACTATTATTCTATTGTTACAAGCCCTGATATGAAACAAGTTGATACTGACTTAGGCATCACAGTTATCAGCTATATTTTATCATTAATATTAATGGATATGAATAGTTATTATGATATATTCATAATTGATTGTATGTAGGATGAACTTAAAGACACAAAATTTCCAAATACTTATATATAGTAGTTTCCCTTCATTCACAGGGGATATAGTCCCAGACCCCAGTGGGAGCCTGAAACCAAGGAATTACTGAGCCCTGTAATATACTATGTTTTTGCCTATACATACATACTTATGATAAAGTTTATTATCCTATATAATAAAAGCCTAATATGCTAAGTGTCCGACCATTTGTTGACCATTTGACCAGTCGCTATGACGTGCACTGACCACCCGGGTGCAGATGCACCGACTGGTAGGCTAGCTTGCTGCTAGGGTCCAGCTGATCAGGACTGGGCAAGATATGCCAGACACACCCTGGGGAGCCAACCTCCCACGGTCCCTCCCCAGTCTCTAAAATGTTTCTTCTAATTAATTTTCTTTCAATGTGCACAAATCCTCGCACCAGGCCTCTAGTTTATCATAAGGCACACTAAGAAATTAACAATAATAATTAATAATAAAATGGAACACTTATAACAGTATCCTGTAATAAAGTTCTGTGAACATGGTCCCTTGTTTTAGGGGATCCCTTGCTGAAGTCTTTGTATAGTCTCAATGCTTGCTGGTGCAACACATTGCTATCAATCAGAACACATTTTTCATTTATATCTTCCACCCACAAATTTAATGCCTTCTTTGTTTTTAAATTTAAATTTTATTATTATAATGTGAATTATACTGATTGATTTTTTTTCTAAATTTATTTTTATTATTGAAAGTATTACAGATATCCCCTTTTGTCCCGTGACCACCCTCAACCTTGCCCTCCCCAGGCCTTCACCAAACTATTGTCTGTGTCCATGGGCTATGCATAGATGCATATAAGTTCTTTGGTTAATCTCTTCCTGCCCCTCCCCTTCTGAGATTCATCAGTCTGTTGCATGTTTCTGTATCTCTGGATCTATTAATGCCTTTTCCATCTTAACTAAGCATTTATGATGTACTGTGTTGTAACTTTGGCAGTTTGAGGTATGATAGCAAAACTAGCATGAATTTCTTTTTCCTTCTTCACAATTTCAAGATAAGAGATTCATTCTTACTGTAGATCTTAGCAACCTCAGCATACAATTTTTTTTTCTTTCCTTAAGTAAAAAACTTGCACTTTTTCACTTAAAGGAAGCACTTTACAGCTTCTCTTCGGCATATCCAAGCTGCCAGCATCGTCACTCCTGTGCTTGGCCATTGTTTTGAACAACACTGCCATTCTGTGATGGTTGGTCTAATAACCAACATGGATACTAAGTGACTAAGGCGCAGGGAGCGTATCCAGCGTGGACATACTGGACAAAGGGATGCTTTGTGGTCTTGGGGCAAAGGAGCAAGAAGGCACGAGATTTCATCATGGTCTTCTCAAAAGCATGCAATTTAACACTTATGATTGTTTGTTCCTGGCATTTTTCATTTAATATTTGCAGACCGCAGTTGACCACAGGTAATGGAAACTGTGGAAAGTGGAACTGCGGGTAAGGAGGGACCCCTCTGTGTCACTTTCAACTCAACTTGTCTATATCGTGTTCAAGGGAGTTCATGTACGAGACCTTGTACTAGATACTGTCTGATGACAAAGATGACTAACACACTCTGCAGAAGCTCATAGGACATGTAGAATAAGCTAAGGCGGGTTTAGCCAAGAGACTGGCCAAGCATCAGGAAGGGAATCCAGCGACTCCTCTAAAGAAGAAAGGTTATGAACACAGGCTTCTTAGGCTCTGGCAGTTGCAGCCTTGAAGAGTGGAACTTCTGCAGATAGATCTGGGGGAAGGATGCTTCTAACCAGAACACATTGAGTGTGGTGAGGTGGAAGTCACACAGCCGGAGCGGTGGATTAGAGGTGTCCTGTGGTTGGCTCAAAGTCCTTGGTCATGTGGACAAACTTCTCGCATTAAGCAGTAGGTTTTAAAGCAAGGTCTGCGGTCCTGTCTGCGATCTGGGCAGGTTAATTATTTGGCAAGTGAAAGACAAATTGTGGCGCAGAGGCATGTTGCTTGTCAAATTGGGCCATCCTAGTAATCCAGGAGAAAAGTAGTGACACTTGAAGGAAGGATTGTAGGGAGGCAGAAGCTGTCAGGGTGGTGGTGGGTTACATGGAATCTGCCAACTCGTTATTTTTTGTTTTGTTTTGTTTTTAAACATATTTTATTCATTTCAGAATGGAAGAGAGAGAGAGAGAGAGAGAGAGAAAGAGAGAGGGGGGGGAGAGAAGCATCAATGATGAGAGAGAATCATTGATCGGCTGCCTCCTGCACACCCCCATACTGGGGATCGAGCCCGCAACCCGGGCATGTGCCCTGGACCAGCATCAAACCCGGGACCCTTCAGTCCGCAGGCGGATGCTCTATCCACTGAGCCAAACCAGCTAGGGCCCAACTCGTTTTTATTGGAGACTTGGATGGGGTGGGAGGTTTTAAAAGATGGCTCTAAATTTTAAATTGTGCATCTCAGGATACGAAAGACTAAAAATCAGAACAAAAGGAGATTTTTAAGAGGAAGATGATGAATTTGGTATAACTATCTAGTTTTAATTTTGAATTGCATGTGGATCATTTTTGGGTGGGAGGTGTCTGGCAAACAGTTGAGATTAGCCTGTTGTATTATTTTTATTCCACAAATATTTTCACCCTCATAATCATGTAATGTGCATGGCAGTTCAGGAGCAAGGGCAAAGTGGAAATGTATAGTTTCAATGTGCTAATGCACAACTGAGTTTTGTATAAAATCATATTTCCAGACGTAACAGCTGACCCACATGTAGACAACTCCTATTTTTTCCCAGTGCTATTTTAAGGTCATGCACATGGAAAAAAAGATGTAAGATGTTTAACCCTAGAGACAATTTATTTCTTATTACTGTTCTCATGAAAAATACAACATTGTGACTTAGCCAGGTGCTTTGCACTTAGGATACTTGTTCTTTTGTTCTTTTAATGTCACAAAGTCAAATAATAGGACAAGCTTAGTTCTTGACAACTTAGCTTAATTTTATTTCTGGTCCCTCTCTTTCCCCAGAAAGATGTGTTTTGTGTTTTTGCCCTTCCGGTACTATAACATAAATCTTAGCTTTTCAAGTCATTCTCCCTGCTTTATCTCAAACTTCCACCTCCAGTCCTTTTAGAAATTATTATTACCTGCAGGCATGCAGAATGTTACAGGTACAGTCTTTATGGCTATTGCTACCCAAAGGACTTGAGTTGAGCTCAGAACTCAACAAAGATTTTGCAGAATGCTTACATTATAGAAGGCCCACTCCGTTACATTATTTAACGTATGTAAAAGAGTTACATATGTTTATACTTCAGTAAAATACTTTCTTGGGCTTTTACTTCTGTAAACATTATTTTACTTACTTTAGATCCTCTCAACAGCGGTGGTAGGGTAGATATGTCCTCTCTCCACCCCTGCCCCTAATTTGCTCAGAGAAGTTGTGTTAGGGCTCAGGGGAACTTGGTTTGGAAACAGGGTTTCCTGAATGCAAATAATTTTCTTTTCGTGATAAAGTATTTTGGCCAGTGGTAAAATTGGAATGGCTTCTCTGGCCCTTGAAACACTAACCTATATATTCCTTCTTTGAAATTTACTTGAGGCTGTTGTATGACCTTCTGAAATGTCTAAATGGGCTGAATATAATGCCCCCATAGTCTGGTTAGTTGGTTTCTCAGCCTTAAAAACATGTTCCTGTAGCCGTTTGTGCCACTTACGTGTGTGTGTATGTGTGTGTGTGTGTGTGTGTGTGCGCGCGTGTAGATATCTTTACCTTTAGAACTGCTGATGAGCATCATCGCAGTGGAAAGCACCTGCACTTGGGTCTGACAGTCCTGCTTTCTGGATTTTCCTTGTGTGACCTTCACTGAAGCAAGGACGGGAGACCTGCCACTCTGCTTAGAATACTGAATTTCACCAGTGGCCTTTTATGGATTTCAAAAAGAGATGATCCTCTGATTTTCTTCATTCTTTCCTCCCTTGTTTCCTCCCTCCCTCCTTTCTTCCTTCATCTCTCCTTCCCTCCCTCCCTGTCTTCCTCCCTTCCTTCCATCTTTCCTCCTCCCTCCCTCCTTCCCTGTCTCACACCCTCCCTCTCTTCCTAAAAACCTGGTTTCTGAAAGAAATTGCCAGCCTTAAGAAATAGACCCGATTTCAACAGAGGACCAGAAACTTCCTTTGAGATTTTGAAGCGTTTTCTTGGGCAAAAATTCAGTGTTTTCAAAGAAGACCAAGACTTCAAAAAGCATTCTGTCTATAATATCTCCCAGGGGCCACGGCTTGTTTGGTATGATGGTGTACAATTCTATCTTCAGACTCACAGCTTTATTAACTTCTTACTATTGGGTCAGTAATTTCTTTTGAGGACCCATTAGCCACAAAGACTCCCTGTCTTATGTGTCATGTTTCTTCTGTGGAACAGGACGATTCGACAGGCCTCTGCCCTCAATGCATATGTGCCCGAGAGAGTGAGCCGGCCCATCTTCAAGGTCATCTGCTACCTCTGAGGTGGTTTGTGCTTCTCCTTGATGTCTGTGCCCTTCCACTCACAGCTGTCTGCCGTTTACTAACTAAGCAGTGTGCCTGCATCTACAGTCTCTGCTCTCTAGTCCTAGAAAGCCACGTCTCTTGGGGTTCTCTGCATGTATTCATTCAGCAGACATGTACTTAACGTGTACACCTTACAGGGCTGCGCCCTGGAGATCCCCACAGGAAAATATCTCTCTGTGTACTAACTAGCAAGGGGGAACGTATATAAATAAGCAGCTGCAAAGTGTGTGAAGTCCTTTGTAGAGGTCAAGTGGCAGGATGGACAAGGGCTACGGAAGAACACAAAGGGAGCCCGGGGGTCCCACCCCCACCAGGCTGTTGTCCACCTTCCTGTTCTCCCCGTTATCTTTCCAGATATCCTTCTTTCTTCTTTTGCATGCACCCTGCCCCAACCGGGTGATGAGGAAGATACAGATAAATATAAATGCTTAATGGGGTTTTGGATCCAGCTCCACTCCCCCTGGATGTCACCTCTGTAGTCTCCCAAGCGCATGTGAGAAAGCGGATTAAGTGGATAATAGTTGGACTCTGGCCTCTCCGTGATCTGTGGTGTGTGTGTGTTGCGGGGGGGAGCGGGGGTGAAGGAGAGGGAAGACCGCGAAAAAGAAATATGGCTGGTTTGTATGATACTTTGACTGTAATGGAGAGAGAGATGCTTTATTGCTCCGAAAGCCCTATCTTCCAAGGGCATTTGAAAGCAGCCCTTGTGTCTACTCTGGCGGAGTTGGAGTCGCTGAACCCTGAAGGTTTAATCCTTATTACTGATAAGAACAAAAAGAATGTGACTTATCTCTTCCATCTCTGCAGAGATGGAAGGAAACACCATTTCTTGGGACACGATTACGCGTTATTTGACAGCTTTTCAGTTTGTCCATTAATTTAGGTGTTTGAGTGAGTAAACGCAGTTGTGGGGGGGGAGGGTATCATTTACTTTATGAATGTGGTAGTTCCTTTTTGAAGTGATCCCACTCGTACCCCTTCCTCCACCATTCAAACAGAGTTTAAATATTTGCCAGTACAGATGTTTGATTTTTATCTTAGCTCTTTCTTTGTTTAACTTTATTCTCGGGGGTGGTTAAGTGGAAGATAAGGGGGTTCTTGTTTAATTCTTCTCAACTGGTGTTGCTCAAATATTTGGAGAGCAGACACTTCCCAGAAAGAATGAGCAGGAACCTGGTTGAATGGAGGTGAAGTGCTATGTTCCCCTGTCGCGTTGTAGTCAGCCAGACACTGTGGGGCTGTTCCCAGGACGAGAGGGACTGGCTGGGAGGCCTGGGCCTCTCTCAGTGTCCAGGTCATCTTTTACAGGCTCCGGCAGCTACTGGTCAGGGGGCTTTGCCTCCTTTGGTTCCCAGGAAAATGTGAGCTGTTGTGGGATTTTTTGGTTGTTGTTTTGTGTTTGTTTGTTTTTTGGGGGGGGAGGGGCGTTTGCAGAATTTTAGGATTTTATTAACATAAATATAAAGTGTACCCAATCTGTTCATTCATTTTCTTCGCTGCGCAGCCTGGCATTGGGATTGGTGACTGATGGCCAGCCAGGCTGCTCTTTCCACAATGGCTCCGGTCTGAGGAGACGTGTGAGCAGTCTCCGCACAGCGAGATCTGCGGCTCGTCAGCAGCCCGTCAAGCTCCTTGACACTGCGGACCAGAGACTTCCGAAAGCCACTGGGCAGCATGTGCTTGGTTTTCTTGTTGCTCCCATAGCCAGTGCTGGGCATCAGGATCTGGCCCCGGAACCCTCTGTGCACCTTGTTGTCAGTGCCTCTGGGTTTCCACCAGTTCCACTTACTTTTGACAGATCGGTCTGGCTGGTGCCGGATGGACTTGTTGGTCCTCTTTTTGACGATCTTGGGTTTCACACGGGGTCTGAGGGCAGCCGTAGGTAGCACCGAGGAAGAGACAGTGTGTGCTGCTCTTCAAACGGAACTCGCTCACTCAGCAGCCCCGGAAGCAAGGGCCTGCCCTGTGCATTGAACTCGATCAGAAGACTTGCACCCTCTCTTCCACACCGGATTCTGAGCCGATACCAGGGTTGGCTTCAGAAGAAATGGTGGGTTTGTGTGTTTTTTAACCTTTTGCACCCATCTCGGCATTTTAGCAGTGATTACAAATAAGTACAAAACATCCAAACCCGCTAACTGTCATCATAGTGGCCTTGTTGATGGACTCCATTATCAATTTAAGCCTTGCTCTTCGGAGATATCCACAGGGATTTGCTTTTTTAAATCTTACCATAAAAATGTGTCCATGAGTAAGACTGCATTTCACCACCGCCCTTGGAACTGTGGGTGTGGCTTTCATGTGCTATGTGATAAACTGGGCAGCCTTCCCTGCAAATGTTGAGGGAAATCCACTGCAAATTTAAACAAAGACCAAGAGATTCAGGAAGTAAACCCCAACTGGTGTTATGTGTCTCTCTCCTTTATGTCTTTTTTTTTTCCTTCTTCTAAACTGGGACTCCACTGAAAAGTTGATTTACACTGTGAATCGAGGCTGAATGAAATCCAATTGGAACTCACTCCAACAGTTTTGATGTAAGATTCAAAGCTTCTGCAAATTTATTTTATCTTCTACATTTGCTGATCTCCCGCTTGTAAATCCTGTTGAAGGAGAATAAAAATGACTGCAGCCTGATGGGAATTAAATGTCTGAAGTTCAAAGCAGTTTGCACATCAGAGCAAACGTCAATCAAATGAACATCTTGCAAGCCAGGCAGGGAGTGAATTTCTCCATGGGGAAGAGATCAAAGTGGGAGTCACAGTTCTGTTTTCTCCCTCGGGATGCAGTTTCGATCAGTTGTTCATGAAAGTAAATCCAGAAGGAAGTAGGGTTTTTTTGTATGTGTGTGTGTTTTTTTTAACTTAAGGGGGTAGAAAAGATGGAGTTATTTCTCTTGAAACTGAATTTCAGGCACCGGTTTTTATGTTATAAAAATCAGTATAGAAAGCAATCATAATGCAATATCCCCCCCCCCCCGCCGCCTTTTTTTAGAGTGAGGATCTACAGAAGATTTAGAAAAGATTATCCTCTTGGTGTTATTGCTTTTTAAAAGCACAGATATAAAGATAATTTGAATTGCCTGCTCATTTAATGTGAAAATTTATTAGTATACCAGTTCCTGACCTTTCCACAAACCTAGAATTATATAAACGTGATTGGCAGCTAATATACTTCTCAATGAAAAGTCTTTTAGGTAACCACTAAGACTAAATGATGTGTTTTGATAAAGTATCATAGGCATGAACTTTATATTTCTCATAGCCTCCAAATCAGAGTGAATGGCATGTTTCTTTTTATCAATGGCACACATTCATAAAATGTGTTCCTGTCTTAGGCCAGGCAGCCATGCCTCAGAGGCCCAGAGGTAGCTAATGTAAGGAGATGGCTAAGCAAGGCTGGCTCCTGTGTTTGGCATCCAGAAGAGAAGCAGGCCCTAGTGAGTGTAGGTGAAGAGATAGTCACAGGGTTTGGGCTCCTGTCATTGTTTTCTCTGAGCTTGCTCACCCGCATAGGACACACTGCTCTCCTGCACCTCGTAAGCCCTCTGTTGACACCTCTTTCCTTACCTGACAGGCATCAGTGGTGTGGGCAGGGATAGCAGCAGAGCGACGGTCATTCCTAGGCACTTCATGTAAACTCAGCTGAGGAGTGCATGCTGCGTGGCTGAGATTCAGCACGTGTGAGGGAATAGCAGGAAGCAGGCGGAAGGAGAGTGGTTGGCATGCCTCTGAATTCCTGGAATATCAGAATGTGGCGGTCTGATAGGAGTCAATTAACTTAAAAATACCAGCAGTGCCCTGGCCAGTGTTGCTCAGTGAGTTGGGCATTGTCCCATGCACTGGCTGCCTCTTTGATTCCTGGTAAGGGGCGTGGAGTAGCTAGCCGATTGATGTTTCACTGTCACATTGATGTTTCCCTGTCTCTCTCTTTACCTTCCACTCTCCCTTAAAAAAAATTAATAAAAAATCTTCTTAAGCCCTAGCCTCTTTGGCTCAGTGCATAGAACATCGGCCTGCAGACTGAAAGGTCCCGGGTTTGACTCCAGTCAAGGGCACATGCCCCGGGTTGTGGCTTGATCCATAGTCAGGGGCGTGCAGGAGGCAGCCCAATCAATGATTCTCTCCTTATCCATGTTTCTATCTCTCTATCCTTCTCCCTTCCTCTGTCTAAAAAAAAAAAATCAATAAAAATAAAAAAAAAAAATATGATTCTCTCTCATCATTGATGTTCCTATCTCTCTCTCCCTCTCCCCTCCTCTCTGAAATCAATAAAAAAATATTTTTAAAAAATCTTTTTTAAAAACACAGCATTCATTACATGCAGATTACTCAGGAAGCAAGAATTAAATTATCTTCTGAAATGAAGTAACAATCTGTTTTCACTCCTTACCAGTAAACTTACAGATCTCAGATGTCCTTGAGCTAGCAGCAGACAGGTCAGACTGACCTGGCGGAGGTCCTCCTGCAAGGTGGTTATTTATTCATTCTGAAGCATCCGGGAAGTTAGATGGATTCCTTCACAAAAAGGACTTCTTTGTGTATTTTACGTTTCATTTTTGGATCAAGTTGGATCTCTGGAAGGCTGCGTGTTTGCGCCATGTCAGCGGGAGTTTCCCTGAGCTGTGTATCATGCCTTGCCCACATGGCCATTGTCCATCACATTTTCCAGCACCCTGTATTCATTGTCCCATGGAGAATTTTTCAGAATTTAGTGCAATTTTCTCTTTCTTGGTCTTCTATTTTATGTAACCTTTGTTGCACATAGGCATTTATTTGTTCAGGATCCTCAGATTACCAAAATGCCAGGGTCTTTTTCTCAGAGGAGAAAGTTGGAACCGGGAAAAGGAAAAACTAGTATGAACTGGCATCAGGTCTGCTGTCTCTGCTCCATGCAGACGTGCATACATGCTCACTCTTCTATCCCAGACCTCTCAGAGTTCAGTGGTGAATGGGAAGGGAGAGAGGTTTTTTTAGAATGGCATAGTAAAAAGTAACTCAAAATGGCCAGTTCCATAGCTGTGCCAGTGGTGAGTATGTTTCAATCTATTTATAATTAATAGAGAACACCTGTTTTTAATATATTCTTCCTCTTCCTCCTCATCCACATCTTTATCCACAGAGTTCATTTTCTGTAGCTATCCATTGTGAAAGCCTTATGTTTAGCTACTGTCATTTTCCATTAAGTAAAAAGCAAAAATCTCCCCTAAGCCCTACAATCTTTTATCATAATCCTTTTCTTTGAGAGAATGGAATTTTTCTTCAGCTGTTATAGATCATGTTGGTGATGATTTATTTGTTGATATATTGAGATACAATGTAATGTATTCATTATGAATGAAAACTCGTATGTTCACATTTTTTAAGACATTTTATTGATTTTTTTTTTTGAGAGAGAGAGAGAGAGGGAGGGAGGGAGGGAGAAAAACATCAATGTGAGAGTAAAACATCCATTGGCTGCCTCCTGCACACCCCCTACCAGGGATCAGAGATTGAGCCCAAAACCCGGACATGTGCCGGAACCCCAAATGGAACCAGCAACCTTTCCATGCACCAGACAACGTCCAACCAACTGAGCCACACCAGCTGGCCAGGGCATATGTTCACATCTTGGTTCTGCTAATCCCAAGCTGTGAATCTGGGCTTCTTAATTTAAATTTTTTTGGCTTCAGTTTCCTAGTCTTCAAATGGCTATAATAATGGTATTTCCTTCAGAGTTTGAGAAGATTAGATGAGTTAATCCATGCACCACACTTGAAAGATACTTGACATATGATAAGCATTTGGTAGCATTACTAAGACATTCAATACTTGTTATTATTATTATTTATTAAAAGTGTACTATGTACTAGTCTCTTAAGAACTTTTTCTGATTTAATTCTTTACACCTTATGAAATAGGTACTATTATTAGTACCGTTTTATAGATGAGGAAAACAGAGGCTTAGAAAATGTAAATTATGTACAAGATTATACTAGAGGCCTGATGCATGAAATTCGTGCAAGAGTAGGCCTTCCTTCCCCTGGCTGCCAGCACCAGCTTCCCTCTGGCACCTGGGACCTGGACTTCCCTCCAGCCATCGGCAGGCACCCGGGACCCGTGTTTCCCTCGCAGCCCCGGCTTAGTCCAGAAGGTCATCTGGAAGGACATCTGGTCAAGTTAGCATAATACGCTTTTATTATAGATCTTCTTTTTAAACTTTTATTGACTAGTATGTTGTTGGTATAAACGGAATCTTAATCCAATCGATCTGAGTCTAATGGGCATCAACTATGATAACACTATGGTAGGCCTGATTTCAAGGCAATGTGACAGATAGGAAGAGAGACACAAGCCTAGAATTAAGACACAGAATGACGCTGATCAGTTTGGAGGAGGCAGGCGTCATCACAGGCTGGAACTGGCAGGAGAATTTTCAGGGAGGAGGATGTGAAGAGGTGGGCTTCGTGTGGGTGCATCAGACACTGGAGAGCATCACAGTTGGGATCCAGCAGTTGAGGGACTGGTCTGGCCAGAACTATAGATTGAGAGGTAGTGGGGGGAAAAGGTTGGGTAGATTATTGATAACAGGTACTACATTGTGAAGCCTTTTTATGACTGACAAATATTTGCTGAGCACCTACTTTTGTTAATGAGTCTCTTCCATCTTCTTTGTTATAAAAATGTTTTCTTTGTAGCTCTTAGAGATGATCTTTTCAGCACAGAAAACAACCTATAAAACTAGTTCCCTGGTCTCCCCACGCCAGGAACAAGCTTTCCTTGCACAAAGGCCCAGGGCATCTCTCTGTGCTCCATACGGGACTTCGACCTTCTCGGGGGGAGGGGCTGACAGCACAGATCCTGGCTGGGGAGACTTCATCTGGGGAGGCAGGGGCTCTCTGTAAGTGTACACCTCACCGGGTAGAAAATTTCAGTGACTCTTGAGTTACCCCTCTTAGCAAGTTCTTCTTTATGTGTCATTTCAATTAAGCAGTGTGGTAGTTGGCTCATCCTTGGACAGTGATGGGATTCAAGTTCCTTTTAGGTCCCTGACTTTCTGTGTGATCCTTAATGTCACTTTTCTCATCTGTGAAATGGGTAGGTCTAAAAGGGATTTGTAATTTGTACAGCAGAGTCCAGATGTGAGTTTCAGGCAGACCTATCGCCCCCAAAGCCTAAATGTTAACTGATCTTATCAAAAGTATGTGAGGGGCATCTAGGGCATGGAGAGCAGGTGAGTCACTTGTGTAACACTGCTCTCACTTTACCGGGGATCAAGTGTAAAACAAAAGCGGGAAAGTGAGATTATATTGCTTTGCTGGCAGGAAAACAGCCAGCTGCTGATGTTTAGTCTTTTGTTACTTCTTCTTCATCTGTGGCTTTCGAGGCAGTGGTCTTCCAGTCTAGACGAATTGGAGCAGGTCCAAGGAAGAGTGACCACGTTGGTGAAGCAATTGTGTCCTTGGAGGCACAGTTGACGATGTTGATGTAATTCTGTCCTGGGTTAGAGGCTGGACAGAAGCCTACCTCCTTCTTTGAGATGATATGTTTCCAAACAAAACGTTTAGCTTTTGGAACCCAGCACACCCTGTGAAAACCTAGCCCCTTGCTTATACAATCTGTTCAGTTTTGCAGCTCTTAAGTATTATGGGATGTGATCAACAGATAATCAAAGTTCATGGGAATACTCAAGTGGATCTAGAGTTTTAGGATTGTTTCTCCTAGGTGATACAGGGGAGACAGCCTCTCTACCCACGGTAATGGAATTTCATTAATGGCCTTTCTCATCCGAGGACACATTTTCACACATTTTAAAAAACATAATTTCATACTGAATTTATCAGGGTTGGGGGGTCCAAGAAACATCATAAGTCCTCCCAGTATCTGAAATCTTAAATAGGTTATTTGAAATTCACTTTTTTTTTTTGTCTTTTGTTACTTCTGGGTTAAAATTCTCTTTTAAAAATACTCTTAGTGACAGAGTTGGTACATTTTCCTGTTATTTTCTTGCAGTTTGTTGGTAGTGCTGACAAATAAGTCATTGATTGCACTAGTATTCATTGATCTGCTGCTAGCCAGAGCACTAACACCGTTTTAGCTTTAGTACTTGCATCGTACTACCACTGGAAATCAGAAAAGACCTTGGTCTTATTTACCTTACAGTCTAGGTGGAAGCTATTTGTCATGTACAATAAAATGAACTTTGATACATTATTTATCATCTTTTTTACAGCTTTAGAAAATAAGTTTTATTATTTCTTTTCTTTTCTTTTTTCAGAAAAGAAAACAGGGTCAGAAAACTTAAACAATTTTGCCCAAGTAACATACATTTAGTAGTGACATAGCAGAGATTCAAATCTAGATCTTTCCTACTCCATAGCCATTCTTTCTCACATTTTGCACTACTCTCTATTTTGCACTACTCTCTATTCTTTATATTGAGTTTGAACTTTCTTCCTGATCACAGTGGAACTCTGTTATATGCAATAGTAATAATTACTAGGGCACCTGTATGTACACAACTCCAACATGACATGATTTTTCAGATAGGATAAATTAAATAATTGTTTCATATGTAACATCAGAGCTCACGTCTGTATTTTTGTAATTCTAGTCTGAATCTATTTCTGCATGATTTTATCAATAGTGCCTGACTCAGGTTCATGGAAGAAAAGTTGATTCGAAGGATGGTTATTTCTTCATGTCCTTAGAATAGAACTTGATTTCTAAAACTTTATAGATGCAAATGTTGCCCCCCCCCAAAAAAAAAAAAACTCTACTGCAGTAATTTTTTTTGATATTTAAAATTTAAATCACAATTTTACTGTTTAGGAGCTGACCTAATTTATATACAGTATGAACTCATTTTTGTTGGTTTGTTTTTCTGGATTGAATAACCACCAAATAAATATTGCCAACTCTCTTATTCTTTCAGATTCGATGGGAACTTCAATACCAATGTATCTAGAACAATTAGTTGTGATCGACTTTCTACTACTGTGAATAGCCGGGCCTTCAATCCAGGACGAGACTTAAATTCAGGTCAGTGACCTTTGAGTTTTATACAAATAAACTGCATCACACCACATTTAAGTACTTTAAGTACATGAATAGATGTATTGCTTTAGACAGTTTCCTTTAACTTTTGAAGAAAAGTATATACTTAAAATTGGATGTTTCTTGCTGGAACATGGACATTCAGAAGAGGGAAAGAAGGAAGAAAATTGAGCTGCCACGCATTGAGCATTTACTCTATGGTACCTTGCTAGGCTCTTTGGTATCTCATTTGCTGGAGTTTTACATGTGTTGCTGTAAAGGATATTTTAGAGACTCAGTTATCTTTGCAATAGGAGGTGTTGAATTCCTTTGTATTTCCTGTTTATAATTTTTAATTTGTATTGGGGAGTGTTTTGGAGGAATGATGAAGGAGCTTTTCTAGTAATTCAAATACAGTGTCATGGTGCTTTATATTGAGTTTGAGCTTTCTTCCTGATCGCAGTGGAACTCTGTTATATGCAATAGTAATAATTACTAGGGCACCTGTATGTACACAACTCCAACGTGACATACTATTTCTGCTCTCTTGCCCTGGAGTTTCCGTTTATATGTCTCACCCTCTGGTTTTGTTATACACACTTGTTGATTGATGGACCTCAGAACCTAAAGGCTTCACCTTTTCAGAGCTGGAAGGGACTTCAGAAATCGCTTACCAGCCTCAATTCTCGAATTTTACCAAGGAAGAATCAAAGGTTCAGAAGGGTCCTAAGACTTCCTTTATCGCTGGAGAGATGAAGGACCTAATCCTTAAATATGAACTATATTTCCCAAATTCCAGGTCTCTTGCAAACATGTAAAACCCAAGAAAAAAGCCAGAGGACCAGAATATTTATTTTTAGAGCGCCAGCCAATCTCGGTTCAGGGGAGAAATTGTAGTCTTTGGGAATTGTATCCACAAACTAGCCAACCTATTAGGTCTGGAAAGAGAACTATAAGCTTTAAACGTCATAAAACTATAGCTGCTAGCTAAGTGTCCAACCTAAATCTGCTAGGCACATATTGTCTGAACCAATACATAATGGATTCAGTCGTTATTTTTATTGTTCTGAGAATCTGGAAAACTTCTGGAGCAGATTGGGTTTGCTACTAGAAAGGATGCTAAATGAAAATCATTTTCATAAAAAAACTTAATTGAAGAGAGTACAGAAGGGCAGAGAAATGAATTATGGAAGAGTCTAGAGCGGGCACAAAGCATAAAGCTAGAACTTGAGTTCCCTAGTTCCCAAATTTAATATTTACCCCCTTCAAGTTTGCACAGTAACGTAAGACATGTTGCTGGGTGTGAAGACTTGAGGTAGAAGCAAACTTTGAACATGATCAGATTTAAATGTGTCCCAGAAATGCACAATTGAATCCACTCATGTGTGTAGTTGAGGTTTTTATAATACATGTTAATTGTGGGCCATTTGAATTAATAAAAATATTACTGCATAGCATGCATCTTTTTAGTGATGGAACAAAGAGGAGGCTATTTTTACTTCCCAATTTTATTAATTTTAAACTAAGCATGCCTTGCTTCATAATCAGGGAGAAAATAAAACAAGAAGGAATTACAGACTACTTTCCAATGCATTTTTACTCCTTTCTGGTAGACAGTACCTTTAATAGCAAGTCCCTGGTACTCAATCCTGTCTGGTGCTCAGGTTCTAGATGAAGCTCCATTACTCTCCTGGCTGTGTGGTTGAGACAGTAAGAAAGGTAGTTTGAGGCAGACGGAGGGGCTGCACACTCACTTGGGAGCCAGAGCAATGCTCCCCGGCCAGGGTCACTCATCTCCGTGGGCCAGACGTTGGAGGATCCGGAAGCTGCTGCCCACGTGGCTATATCCTCATTCCCTTATTTTATATCTGTTTCTAATGAGCATGTTGTTGAGATCTGTCTCCATCATGAAGAGTTGCATCATTGTGCCTTTTTCTTAGTAAGTACAGAAGCCATTCTTTCTGCCAGGTAATGGCCTCCCACCTACTAACTAGAATGAATAAGTGCAATAAAAATTCACTGAGCAAATATTTCCTAAGCATCTTCTATGGGGTCAAGGAAGAGGGTCGTGAGGGTGGAGGTATATAAAGATGAGATGTTGAATTTTGCTATTTCTCAGAGCACGTCTCAAGTATAACATACTACCTAACAAGAGATGTTCACAGCACAGTGGACGTAGCTAGATTTACAGGCAGCTTTTGGCAATATTCAGGTATTTGAGAACGGACTTGCTTTCACGTCAAGTGTGTGACATTCCACCAGGCAGTGGCTGCATCCCAAAGTCCACATTCTTGAGCAATCATTTGTAACAGGAGAGGAGCAGTAGATGCCGAAGGGTGACCTCAGTGCTCCTTCTTTTCCTCCTCTCTAGCTCATGCCCCTTTTCAGAGCAGAATTAATGTATTTCATCGGCTATCACATGTCTGATATTTACATCTGCAAGATATCCAGCCTTAGGCTCTTTCAGACTGTATATAATCCATCAATGAGTCCCTAATTGATAACACAGTTTCAGGTTGCCTCTCAGACTTGCTGGAAACAGACTCACATAAATTGTAAACGATTCTTAAGTTCATTTATCCAAAGCTAGGTCATATGTCCATCCATCCAGCACACGTGTGTTCTTTTTCTTAAAACCACTCCTGCCAGATCTCTACTCTCTAAATTGACTCCTTGTCCCTGATTCCATTCAAATAACTAATGTTTGACAGTGCATGTGTTATATTACGGTGCTGGTAATGTTTCGTTCAGGTTCTTTCCTGCTTTTATCCCTAGTTTCTCACTCTCTCTTTTTTCTTCAAAATTCCTGCGGAGCTATTTTCTTGTGCATAGCCTGATCCCTAAAGAGAGTTTATTTGAAGAGTCCAAGGAAAGTTGCCTCTTGCTCTCTTGAGTTATGCAATTGAGGTGAGAGTGGAGCTGGGAGTTCGTCTTTCTTACCAAAAGAGAAAGTGTCTGGACTTTATTGTGTTTGATTTAAAGAGCATTTGAAGTTGCAAACTTCGATCTAGGTAGCATTGCAGTCTTCACTGAGAAATGGGATTCATGGGGTGTAAGGGGCATTTGCAAGTCACGTTACAGCACTAAACGTGCAGGAGGTACAGGTGGGCCTCGAGGCTGGAGTGGATTCATCACTTCCTTCTATGAATGGCAAACATTGGCCGTGTGCTACAGAGGTTCCTCTCTTTTCTTTAAAATACTATGGAAGTTAGCTGTTAAACATGCTAATACCAATGCAGTGAAAAGATGCATTCTACCTCCAAAAACTAAAAGTAAAAGAATAAAAATCAACCAAACTAGGAATTTCTGGTTTGTTGTCATGCCTACTTACCCCAGCTCCATGACTGCATGTGTGCCATAAAAGATGTGGCAATTATTTATATAATATCTAAAAACTATTCAGTCACTTAGAATTCCAGGTTCCTCAAGGTTGTGTGATTCCGTTTCCGTGTGTGTGTGTGTGTGTGTGTGTGTGTGTGTGTGTGTGTGATTCAGTTTCCGTGTGTGTGTGTTTGTGACATACACAAATACAAAATTAAGTACACTGAGGGCCCTTTTCTTCACAGTGATCCCCTTCAAGCTCTATTCCTGTACTGCGATCTACTTCAAAGTCTAGTCTTACAGTTTCTCACAGAAATCCTATTATACTGCTTTTATAAGATTTTTTGCCACATATAGTCATACACACACACACAAACACACACACACGCCTGGTGCACAAAATTCATGAATGGGTTCGGTCCCTAGGCCTGGCCGGAGATGGAAGCACAAGCATCTGACATGGAAGGGTAGGTCCCAGCTGACCTCTGGGCCCTGGGCAGCACCTGGGCCCCCAGCCCCCCACAAACCCCCTTCCACTTGAGTCATCGGGCCCCCGCCCAGCTCCCACAGCACCTGGGAGCCAGGCAGCGGCCCCGTCCCCCGCTGTCGCCACTGGTCGCCATCTGCACGGTGATCAGGCCCTGTTTGCACCTGCCTTGGCCTGGCGCCACTCACTCACCTGCTCCACCATCCCACCACGGGCCCTGCTCTCTCTCAGCGGGGCCCTCAGGGCCAGCAGCACCTCCACTGCCGCCCACTGCAGTGTCACATCACCAACATGTTCCATGCTGCCCCCTGGTGGTCAGCACACATCATAGTGAGTGGTTGAACTCCCAGTCGAGGGGACAATTTGCATGTTTGGCTGTTAGTATATAGGATACTCTCTTATAACATATATGGTCATGATGGATGCAGCCTGTTGAACTTAGCAAAGTATCTGAACATTCTTCTGTGCATCCTATATAATAAAGAGCTAATATGCTAATTAGACCAAATGGCAGAACAACCTTCTGAACAACAAGTGGGCAGGGCCGTGAGGCAGCCAGGGCCGCAAGGGCCAAGCTCCTTGGACGAATTTCATGCATCGGGCCTCTAATATGTAAATAAATATGCTTCTGTATCACTGTAGCAGTGACTACATAATATTGTTGAATTAATGAATCTACTCCACTTTGACATTTAGAATGTCCCAGTTTTTCACTATATCATTGCTCCCTTGAAAGATTTTAAATGACCCACAATTTTACTTGTCCACTGTGTGGCAGTTGACATGTAAACTTCTTACTGTCATCCTTTGGTTTCCATTTATCCTCTTACTTCTCTGCTCAGTCCTTTCCTATTTCTCCTTGGCTCCTTTTCCATTATTCTGTCCCGAAGGGTCGATGTCTCCACTGTCCTGACGTCACTGTTACCTCCCTGAATGTTGTCAATTTAGCCAATGTCTCCACTCCCACCACATGCTGCTGAATTCCAGATCTTCATCTCCACCCACGACCTATTTCTGGGTTTATTTATTGTGTAACCAACTTCAGGGCACACATCTCTCTATGATTATCCTGTAGTTAACTCAAAAATTAAACAGAACACAAACCTTCCTCTAAACTTACTTCCCAATCTGGCTCATTATCCCAATGATCGGTAACCCCATCCTGGTTATATTGGGAACTCTTTCTTGCCTTTTCCACCCCGTGCAACTCCAGGTTTTATTTAACAGTTTTAACTAAACTTGAGTCAGTGACCAAATAAAAGCATGAGTGAATGAATGTTTGTCAGGTATTTACTGTGTACAAGATCCCTCCCTGGACATTTACCTGTGTGTTCCTCTTCTTGCTCATTACACTGGTTTGTGACATAGGTCTCATTGTCCTCCCTTGATTGAAGGGGAAACTTGGCTCAGACTTTGTAGTTTACAGATGTGTCTTGAGTCTCCTTTGGCTTCTGCACTGCAGATGCCACACACTTAGCTCCTCATTGCCTTTCTAGAGGAATAATTATTTACTATGTCCCAAAAGGTTTCCCTGCTCCTCTTCCCTCTTTTTTTTCTTCAGTATATCCTGCATACTCTTGGTATTTTGAAAATACCTGCTCTGTAACTCCACTTTTCAAAACCCTCTGGCAGCTTTCCTTTACCTCTAAGATAAAGGTGGAGGCCTTTCAACTCCATCTTCTGTTCCTCTTTCTCCTCCGTAAGCCCTCTGAGCTCTACCCTCTGGGAATCACTTTCATTTCTTCAAATCACCAGTCTCTGTCCCTCCTCCATACATTCGTTTATATTATTGTTTCATCCTAAGATGCACTTCCTGCCTTCTCTGACTTATAAAATATTGCTCATTCCTCCAACCTCTTTTCCACCTTCCCTGTGGCAAAGATGAGAATTCCTTGTCTGTTGTAGCTTGTTGGATTTACCAGGAGGCCGAATCAGAGATGGGGAGTGGCAGCCTGTGGGGAAAGAGAAGGAAGCAGGGTTGAGCAGTGGGAGAAACAGGCTGAGCTACAGTCTCAGCGGAGTCCCCAGCCACCACCCAGAGAGCCCAAAGGCTGTGGTGGCCCAGCTACAACTCTTGTTTATTACTTTACTATATGGCTCATCTCATTATAGAATTTTAATTTTTTATATTGGACATCTACTTGACCCTCTGCTCTAGTTGATTTGTTTTTTGTGTGCCTACTGCTCACAAAAAAAAAAAAAATCCAGTGCCTTGCCCATAGCAAGTACACAGCAAATGTTTATTGAGTGAATGAATAAATGAAACAAACTAGGATCTTCTTCGTAATGTTGTCACCTCGCTTGTATAATGCAACTAGAGGCCCGGTACATGAAAATTCATGCATTAGAGGGGGGTCCCTCAGCCTGGCCTGCCCCCTCTCACTGTCCAGGAGCCCTCAGGGGCGTGGACTCCAGAGGCAGGTGTGGAGTGGTCGGGCCCGCCTGGGGGTGGGCCCAGCCTTACCGTGCGTCTGCCACCCCAGCGGGGCTAAGGGGACTGGGCACCGCCATCTTGTGGCTGTGGGTGCCACCATCTTGGTGGGCGGGGCAGTCAATTAGCATATTCCCTCGTTATTGGCTGTGGGTGACACCATGTTTGAGGCGGGGGCGGCAATTAGCATATTCCCTCCTTATTGGCTGTGGGCGCTGCCATCTTTGCAACAGCATGAGGGTCAAGTAGCATATTCCCTCTTTATTAGATAGGATAACCAAGACTTTGGAAGGACCTTAGTGAAGAAAGAAATGTGGATGTGATTTGCTGTAAGGTAGCACTAGTTTCCTTAGCTTAGCAGCAAGTCAGCGCACATAAATGTCTCAGGCGTATAGAGTGACACAGACTATGCAGGTGAACAGTGTCATTCACATGAAACCAACTGTGCTGAGTCCAGACACACACTGTACACAAGAAATCAACCCATCGCTTCTTAGTGCCTCACAAACCTTTTTATACATTTGTCTCATTCTTACCAAAGAAAGAATCTGCTCTATCTTATAGCTGAGAAACAGGCCCAGAGAAGTTAACTGATCTCTCTAAAGTCAACAAACTATTGCTACCAACATGACTCTAAACACTGTGTCCTGACTCCTAGTTCAGTGGCTTCCCCACAATAGACTGCTGCAGATGAAGACAGATATCTCCACCACCGCATCCTGCCTGTTGATGCTTCTCTCCCTTTATGTCTAAAGCCAAACTTATAACCTTCTCTCTTCCTACCCAAACCGCCTCCTCGGCTCATGTTTCATGTCAATTGATAGCAGCTTCATTTTACTTTTCACCGAAGGCTGAGACCCGAAGCCTGAGACCCGGGATGAACCCCAACCCCTTCCTCACACTCCCTCGTAAAGAGCTTCTCTCAGCTAACAGATGTATGGTCACATGGTACGATGGCAAGATAATTAGGAGAGTTCCTCCCCTCAGAGAGCTCACAGCCAGTTGTATACATGTGTGTGTTGCCTGGCGTCTGGAAGAGGAGGAAAATCAGCTGACAGACACAATGCAGTGCTAAGTGTTGTCGTGATAAGGATAAGCCCTGGTACTTGACCCAGATTGTGAGGTTGAGCTGTGTCTTAAAAGACAATAGGAATTATCCAGGAGATAGGCTTGTGGCAAGCACATTTCCCATTTCGGAATCTGTAAAAAAGTGCAGATAGTAGGGATCACTGTGTAAGAGGGGGTAAGGAACATAACATGAAGATAGTGTTAAGCCAGCCTAAAGGTTTTGTTGGGGTTTGGTTTTTGTTTTTACTTGTTTTTAGCTTGAAATCAACCAACTGATAAGATTTGAAGCAGGGGAGATAAGAGAGCTTGTGGAGAATGGATGGAAGTGTAGTTGGCCTGGAAGAAGGAGAAATCAGGGTAGACTATTAAAGGTCCCTCAGAGGTGGAGAGAATGGTGGGGAGAGGCTGTGGCAAAAAACAAGTGACCAGGTGAGAAGTGAGTGGGATGGCAAGAGGTGGAGAATCAGCCCGGCCTGTGTGGTGCAGTGGCTGAGCATCCACCCATGCACCAGGAGGTCACCCATCAATCCAGTGCACGTGCCCGGTTGCAGTGGCAGGCCGATCCCCAGTGCGGGTCGAGCAGGAGACCCCGGATCGATGTTCTCTTTCATCGATGTTTCTATCTCCCTCTCCCTTCCTCTCTCTATAAAATCAATAAAAATATTCAAAAGAAGAAGAAGTGTAGAATCAGTGTACACCACTCTTCTAAGATGCTTGGCTAAGAAAAGTCACACAAAACTTAGGGAATGGTCAGAGAGAGAAAGGGTTTTATTGTTCTTGCTGCTGCTAATATTTTTTAAATTGGGAATACTTAGTCTTTATATGGCAAAGACAGAGAAACAGTGTAGAAAGAAAGTGAAACTTAGGCAACAGGATAATGAAGTTTAATGTCTCGGTCCAGTTGTCCCACCTGAGTGATCATGAGTCAGCTGGAATGCACTGTTAAGAACACTTACCTTTTGGCCCTCAGCTCAGACCAAGTGAACCAGGATGTTGGCTTGGTGAAGCTTGGGAATCTGTATTTTTCAAAGCTGATTGTGATGGTCAGCCAGGCTTGAGACCTCCATCCTGTTATTCTCCCTTACTCCTTCCGGGAATGTTTGAAGACCACCTGGACCTGTGGATCCTTTGGGAATGGTCTGCAAGAAAGGAAGAGGGTAGAGTAGGAGATCCCACACTGATTGTGGATTTTCCCAGGAGTTTACTCTGGATTCCTAGCCCATGACCAGGCTGTCGCAACTGGATGAAGGACAGAATGGACTGGTTGTTTTACATGATAGAATGAGCCTAGAACAGACATGACAAACTTGGAACAGAACCAGAGCTGTGAGGATTCCTCTACTTAATGTTATACTGAAATAAATACCGTGAGGTAGGTGGGTCCGTGGTCATTAATGTAACTTGGGTGATGGGCTTTAGCGAGTATAATCCGGAGGAATCACTGTGCTACACGCTCCAGATTCATTCAGCTCAGAGCTCAAGTCACTTCCCTCTCTGAGTCAGAATAGCCTTAACGCTGTAACGGGAACAGTAATATCTCCTGGGTGAACCTCCACATTCTGGCTCTCGCCAGCTGCCTGAATAACAGATAAAACCTACCTCTTAGGATTGTTGTAAAACTAACTGAGGTAATACATATGAAAGGCTTAGTAAAGTGCTTGGTACTTTACTTGGTTAAATGCTGGATATGTTTGCCACTTCTGAAGCAGCATAAACGATGTCTGGGGGGTCCATGAAATACAGCCTCTCCTGAAAACATGGTAAAGCAATACCCCGGGTGCGAGCGAGGAGTAGGCATTGGAAAGATGTGATAGGGTATAATGCCAGAAATTGTTAGGAGTCCTCAGAATGTTAATTTATTTTATCCACCCCCGAAATGAGGGCTATTGCACAGAATATTACTGAAAGGTGCTATGTAATTTCTGGTCTGTTGGGGAAGTCGGAGTGTTTTTATATGTCTGCAACTTTGTGTATTTAGGACAGCTCTTGTATTTGGTATTCGGTAAGCCGTGGGAGGTAGATAGCTGTGGGTGTTTTGCTTGGTGGTGTTGGGCTGGGCATTGGAAAGCCCAGAGTTCCTTGAGGTGGGAGGCAGCAAGCCTTCTCTTACAGAGCATTTTCTTCTTGTGCCTACCCCCTGGTGGAGAATATGTTGAGAAAAACAATAGCCACAGCCCAACTACAAGCCGTTTGTATCCCAACCCTTTCTCATCAGCCACGTGACAGAAGCATGAAAAAGCATAGATAAGAGTGCGGAAACATTGTTGGTTTGGGTTTCACTGAAGAGGTCAGTGCGTTTAGAACAAGTTAGATGTAGATGGTGAAATTGGAGGGAAGATACTCGGGGCCGTGGACTTGGGCCCATAGGTTAGAGTTACCCTCAGACAGTTCAGTACACTGTGTGCAGGCAGATCTTGAGCCTCAGTGATGGGAGTTGTAAAGAACACCTGAAAAGGGGGAAGGCATGCTATTTAGCTGCTTTTCTGATAAGTTTGTGTATGATCGTTGAAGAAAAATAAGCCAGTGGGTATTACAGAATTGTTTGTCTTTGCTCAGAATTCACATAGAAACTGTATGAGGGAGAAATAGTCAATTTGTTGAAGGCTATGCTGCGGGAGAGGGAAGGGGTAGAGTTTGCCTTTGAAGAGCAAGGTGCCATCACAGGTGAACCACCACATTTTTATATTTAAAATGCCAAGGTTAAGTTTCTTCATCATTCTCATCTAAGTGTTTCTTGGCGCTGTTTGGACATTTTATTTAATCTTACATCACTATTACTATCTCTTTTCCTGACTTTTTTTTTTTTTACGGGGCAGGGGAGGGGCCATAAACTTGATTAAACCCAGTTGGAAGTTTGCTCTTTCTCTCTCTTGTAAATCTGTGTATTTCCCTCCTATTGACCTTCATTCTTTGCCCTTTTAACACTTTTCTCTTTTGGTTTGGGAACACCTTGTTGAAATCCATTACTTTACAGATGAGGAAATCGGGGGAGGTGATGGGGACATAGGCGAAAAGCCCTGACCAAGATCATCAGTCACTAGTTCACTCAGTACATACTGACGGAGCACTTCCTAAAAACCAGGCCCTGCCAGGAGACCAGAAATGTGAAGAACAGACCTGACCTGGCTCCTGCCTTCTTGGAGCTTACAGCTCCTCTGCACCAGAGACTTGAATCGAATACCTTCAAATGTAAATACAATGAACATGACCCATTCTTGCTATGAAGGAAAACACTGGGTGCTCTGAGGGAGGAGGCTAGTGGAGGGCAAGTCTCTCTGAGAGTGAAAAGAGTTATTCGGGACCTAAGGATCACCTTGTGCAAAGAGCTTGGCACATTTGCCAAACTGAAAGAAATAGCTCTTGATGTGTCCAGTGTAGTGAGGGGGAGAGGGGAAAGGTGAGGTAGGAAAGTAGGAAGGGGCCAGGTGGCAGAGGGCCCTATCGAGTTCGGATTTAGTACTAGGAGTGGTGTAGTGGGAAATCTCTGAAGGGTGTTAAGCAAATCCATGGTCTGATTTGGTTTCCATTTTTAAAAGATGCCTCTGCAAGCGGTCTGGAGAGTAAGTGTAAGGCCAGAGGGCTTGCCAGTCTTAGAGATGGGACTTCAACCCATGGCTCCTCATTCCGAGTCCATTCCTATTTATCAGGTCTCCCTTCTAGTTCCTAAGTGCCTACCTGGATTCAATAGAAAGTGAAGAATAGCACTGGGCCTGCGTCCAAACGGCTTACGTAGGCTGCTCCCATGGACAGGCAAAGAAAAAAACACCGACAAAGTAATTCAGAGGTCTCAGCTAGATCGTTTCTCAGTTCAATAAAACCTCCTCCTGTGTCTGAAATATGCTCTCCGTTAGATGTCGCTCCGAATCATGAGTGCTGTCATTCCTGTTGGCTCTGCCTGCCAAGCCGTAGCTTGTGTCTGTGCCACGTTCCAGTGAAGCCAGCCCAGTGGGCTCAGGGGCACACCCCGCGACATCGGCCTCCCCACTGTTTGGGTGCCATTTTCAGCAACTCAGCCGTTTGTTTTAAAACGCACGCGATTAAATGTTACTTTAGCCTTACACCTTACTTCAATTGTGAAATCATTCCTTCGCATCGGGTCTCCTTAACTGTATTTACTTGCATTATATTTTTACAATGCAACCAGTTTTTTTGATTGAGTAACACCAACATGTTTATATGTGTCCATTCTGCCTCTCGGGAAATGCTTGGTGTGCTTTTTATCCGAGGATTGCTGACTCATCCCAGCATGCATTTGTTGACAGGTAGAAGCACTGTGGTATTCTGGCAGCAGCAAGGGCTTTGGGCAGACATGCCTACATCAAATCATCACTCCACCCTGGTGGCTTTGAGCACGCTCCGCCTCTGTAAAATGGGTATAATAAACTCACAGAGGAATTATGAAAAGCGGCACACCATATATAAAACTGGTTTATGTCACACTCAATAAATGTTTACTGTTTTATTATCACATCAGCTTGACTGAGGTATCATTGACATCTAATAAACTTATATGTTCAAAATACACAGTTGGTACATTCTGGCATGGGTAGTCCCATGAAATCCTCAGACAAGCAGGCTTTTTATCCCTCCCCTTATCTGCCTATTCTGTATCTATTGACTTGGTGGTGGTGTTGGGAGAAGGGAGTATTTATTATTTTTAAACCTACTTAGAATGATCATTGCTCTATGCTGATGTACTCGCAGTATTTAATTTATTTTTAATTGGATTTGGCATTAGAGGAAAATAAGATTTTGGAATTGATCCAGCAACAGTATCTGGGAACAGCGGAGAAATAGGACCGTGCAGCCCCTCCCCCTGCTGGGTCCTGCAGGTGTCACCTCTGCAGCCCTCATCGAGTGGGTACCTCTATGTGGAAAGCACTGGAGGCTTGCCCAGGGGTACAGAGGTGGCTCAGATAGAGACCTCGCCCTCGGGGATCTTGGAATCCAGGGACCAAGAAGCGAAAAGTTACCCTCACCACAATCCTATGAGCTAGAAGGCGGGAAGAGATAAATGCTGGAAGGATTCAGCGGGTATGATAACTTCTGTTTCGGGAATATGCTTCAGTGAGGAAAAAACCATCTCTTGCCTCCTCCACAGGGTCTGTCTGAGGTAGGTGTGCAGAGCAGTTTTGACAGATACAGGACCTGCCCGGGAATAGCTTAAGGCCTAACGCTGTGCATCCTGGGCCGACTGCTGGGCACTTGCCCAGCTTTTTCTTGGATGCCGTCCAGCATTTCTGAAGAAAGAGTGAGTGTGCGGGACCCCCGCCCGAGTTTTCCAGTGACCAGAACACCTCCCTGACTCCTGTGAATGGAGAAGCCCCCTCTGGGCTGCCCGCGGGGATAATGGGGCTCTCGTTCACCGCACATCTGGGTCAGCGAGGGGCCCTCCTGGGGTGTGCACCACGATGATAGATTGCTTCTGGGCTCTGGGGTCCTCATTACCATCATATCCATCATCTTCTGCTAGTACCGAATAAGGGATGAAATTTAATCAGATGCCAAAGGAGTTCTCAGGGGGAGGATTTGCGGAACCTAGCCTGATACTTAAGCTCTCGTGCTGCAGTGATGCTAGGGAGCCGGCATGCTATTTGGTGGTGGAGGCTCAATGTATCATGCACCGTAGGAATTGTGATTTATTTTTAAAACATTCTTGCTCTCAATGGCTCCCCTTTTAATCGTCTCGTTGTAGCCTGTTTATTGTTACAGATGTTATTTTTAGATGAGGTCATGGAGCTTGCCTTTACTTCCAAAGGCAGCCATTTGCCTTTTTCTTGCCGGGTTGGCAGGGCTGCCTGGAGAACAGGGCTAATATGAAGTCAAGATTGAGCCTTCAGACCCCCAGGAGAGGAGGCGAAGGAAAAGCCTCTCCCCTGTGAACACACACTCCCACTTGCCATCCATCTCAGGAGAGAGCCTGGTCCCCGAGTCCAGGTGACAACCTTGAGAAGGTCGCCCGCTGGGCAGAGTGGAGAGGGGACGGGCATTGTGGTCACGCACTGGATCCACTCCTTTCTTGTCCACTGAGACCTGAAGCAGGTCCAAAACCTCTCTGGTCCTGGTTCCTTACCTGTAACTTGGGATGGTCATTTTTTTTTACTCCTGGGGCTTTTATGAGGATGAAATGTGCTACGGCTCCTTGGTGGGTGTTGGGCAGCGTAACTGCTGAAGGTGTGAGGCCCTGAGTGTGCTGTGGCAGATACAGCTTGCCACCGATGTTTGTAAACAAGCTTTGATTAGCACACACAAACATGTCTGTATGTATTGGTGAGTGCCAGTCCATTTACATATGTCCATGGCTGCTTTCACACTACAGTGGCAGAGATACCATAGAGGCCATGTGATTTGCAAAGCCAGAATCATTGACAATCTGGACCTTTACAGAAGTTTGCCGACTCTCTGAGCCAGACCAAAGGCTGGTCACGTGGCACTCAGAGCATACGTGTTTTTCTCAAAGGCACCTCACACTTTCTTTTTGGCTTTGCTTGGACTCCTCCTCTGTTGCATTGTCTTCTGCTCCGTGTCCCTGTATGTGATTCTTTTGGTATCGTGCCTATTACAGTAGGGTTTGCCTTTGGGTCATCTTTGTATATTTTGCAGCATGTAAGGCAGCACCCTACACATAATAAGTGGGTGTGGAACAGAACAAAAGGGCATCAGAGAAGGGAGAGAACTCTTGAGTCCAGGAAAGAGGTTAAGAAAGACTTTGTGGACAGGATTGCACACAGTCAGGTGGCTGTCACTCCAGCTGCCGGTCAGTGACAAGGCTACAGTGTACACAGGACAGGAGGCAAAGTACGATGTAAAGAAGACGGGAGCCTGGAAACGCAGGCTTGGATGCCAGCTCCACGACTTACTGATGAAGCCTTAGGCAAATCGCTTACCCTCTCTACACTTGCTTATATCCTCAACTCCAGTGTAGGAAATAATGATCCTAAGGTTGTTGTATGGATTAAATGAGGTAACATAAAGGAGAGCCTCCATCCAGTGCTGGCATGTGGAATCATTCCAGAAGCAATCATCGGATGATTATGGTTCTGGCCTTTCAAGTACCGTTGGTGCTGTTTCCCTCATTATGCAGTGAGCAAGGGCAAGGTCACACATCTAGTCCCGCTGGAGACGAGGCCTATTAACATCACTGTTTTCTACAGTTAGAGAATGTATCTAAGCCAGTAAGTGTACGCTGGCCCAACAGGGACCAGCCCAGTGAGGGGAGGCATTAGTACAAATGAATCATTGACGCTGGAAAAAATGATCCCGGACATATAGTGTCACCATTCAAAGTTAAGATTAATTGCTTCGCTTGACTGAAACATTCATTTCATTTTTTAATAGGGGTATGTTTTTTTTAAAGGGACAGAAAGAAAATGTTTAGTAGAAAATTTATAGCCTTCTATCTATCTAGTGGAATTTCTTCATCCGACAAGCATTTTATGCAAAACAGATGCCTGCGGAGTGATGCCTACGTGCACCTGTGGGTTTGGCAGTTGTGTTTCATATTCCCCTCTCCTCCAGTTCTTGCAGACAACCTGAAATCCAACCCTGGAATCAAGTGGCAGTATTTCAGTTCGGAAGAGGGGATATTCACTGTCTTCCCAGCACACAAGTTCCGGTGTAAGGGCAGCTATGAGCATCGCAGTAGGTATGTTGACTCACTTGCTAACCTTGTAATTACTGCCCCTGACAGTGATCTGCATGAAATACTGGCTCCTCATTTACACACCCGGCTCTCCCTCCAGGCTGCGGTTTTAGAAACTTGAACTTATTCTGAAATGATTTCGCCTTTGGACATAGGTTGACTGTGGAAATGCTAGGGAAGGTCACATGATAAAGCCCAGAGCTTTTCTGGAACTACCTAACATGCCAAAATAGAACAAGATATTTACTAAAGAAATTAAATTGCTTGTAGCACCCAAACTGCTCTGAGCATCAGACACCTTTGGTGAGACAAACACGGCGATACCTTACCTTCCAGTTCAGCCCTGGAAGACGTATTGGTAGCGTGTCTCCGAGCAGAGGTTGTGATGCTCACTGTTCCTGTCGGGACATTGTGCTTGGCCATCCTTTCGAAATTTACACCCAGATCTCAGCTACTCAAAGTGTGAAGGTTGTCTAGGAAACATTGGATTAAAGAGCCATCGTTAATGTGGAAATGACTTGAAGTTGTGCCGCTTAGCCAGAAGGGGAGTGACAGAGATCGTGTGTAGGACAAGGCTCATCAATTTACAGAGCCCCTAAGGCAAAGATTCCTTCTTTCCTTGGGAATCCCCACAGTTCCCCTTTTGCAGTGTCAGATGTTTGATGCCAGAACCTCTGCAGTTGGTACAAGACACCCACTTTGCCGAGTCTAAATGAGCCATCGCTTGAGTTTCTCTTCACCTAATTTTCATGTGCTTCTCCGAAGAGAAATTGGATGGCATGCTATTTTTATTTTTTAAATATATTTTTATTGAGTTCAGAGAGGAAGGGAGAGAAAGAGAAATAGAAACATCAATGATGAGAGAGAATCCGTGATTGGCTGCCTCCTGCATGACCCCCACTGGGGATCAAACTCACAACCTGGGCACGTGCCCTGACCAGGAATTGAACCGTGACCTGGTTCATTGGTTGAGTACATGGCCTGAGGTCACCCAGGGCTGGGGGAGCATCCTAAGGTCCTGCGGCCCAGCATCGGGGTGGGGGGGCAGCCTCAGGTCCCCCGTCAAGCCCCGCTGGGTCAGCCAAGCAGGTTTCATGCATCTTGATCGTAAATATGTTGCTATTTATATATCGCACTCATCATTATGACACTGTGAACACATATGCTGCTTATTATTTACTAGTGGCCTGGTGCACAAAATTCATGCACATTAAAAGGGGATTAATTAGAGGAAATACTTTAACATTGCTATTTGCCCTTTCTCTATAATAGAAGTGTCAGAGATGAAAGAAACTTAGTAAAATGTGTATGAAAATCTTTCTATTGTCAGAGTCTGGGGCACGCCACAGGATCCAGTGTCAAGTCCCCGGCCACTCACGGTGCCTCAAAATCGTGTGATACCCAGACCCAGCTGGCCCCACCTTGTCAAGCCCCGCTGGATGGGGGTGCAGCCTCAGGTCCCCTGACCTAGTGCCAGGCGGGGGGCACAGCCTCAGGGCCCCCGTCAAGCCCTGCCTGCTCAGAGGACACAGCTGGTGTCCCCTGTCAAGATCTGCTGGGTGAGGGATGCAGCCTCATGTCCCCCAGCACCAGGGTGGGGGGCATGGCCTGAGGTCACCCAGGGCCGGGGGAGCATCCTAAGGTCCCGCGGCCCAGCATCGGGGTGGGGGTGCAGCCTCAGGTCCCCCGTCAAGCCCCGCTGGGTGGGGGGCACGGCCTGAGGTCTCCTATCAGGCCCCACCAGGCGGGGGAGGGGGGTGCAGCCTCAGGTCCCCTGCCCCGGCCAAGCGTCACGCAGCCTTAGGTCCTTGCTGATTGCTCGTTAAGGCTATGGCCTGAGGTTCCCTGGCCTGGTGTCAGGGCAGGGGGCACGGCCTGAGGTCTCCTATCAAGCCCCACCAGGCGGCGGGGGTGCAGCCTCAGGTCCCCTGCCCCAGCCAAGCGTCACGAAGCTTTAGGTCCTTGCTGATTGCTCGTTAAGGCTCGTTATGGGAACTCAGCCTCCGCTGTGGGTGCAGCCATCTTGTATTACGGAAACCCCGCCTCTGCTGTGGGCACTGCCATCTTTGTGATGCTGTGATGGTCAATTTGCATATTCCCTCTTTATTAGATAGGATGTGAATTGAGTTGGAATGGAGAAGGTGTGTCCTTTTTTTATAAAACCTATTCACCTAGCTTGGAGGACCTAAAAAGTTCCATGTGTAACACAGTCATCAGTGTTGGGAGAGTTAGATTTTTCTTCTTTTCTGTTCTCTCTTTCATTTCTGGAGCCACATCTCCTGGATTTTTTTTTTTTTAATCCCATTTCCCTAATGGCTGTATGGTATCGACTAGTGGTACCTTAGTATTAATGTACGACTTTGGGCTGGAGAACAGTGAGTGTCGACTTGGCCAGGTGTTTTGGTACTTTGCCTACATTTCTTAATTTGTGCCCAGGCTTTTGTGACTCAACTGGCATCTAACATTTCCCAGAGAGGAAAAAAAAATCTAGTGTTTTTTAGGGGTGTCCATAAAGGAGAGCATTCTCTTGAGGCTGATTTGCTTTCTTAAGCGCCCCCTAATTTGTTCCAGCTTTAACACTGTGAATAGAGACCTCCTTAAAGCCTCCCCTCACACGCCTTCCTGTACTGCACTCTGGCGGAAGCCTGCTTTGATGGGAGGCCTTTCTCCCTGGGACTCCACCCCTCCCCCTTCCTTAATGTTGGCAAACAAAAGCCCGGCCAGAGGAGTGGCTGTCACAGGCTCGGACAGCCCTGGTGGCACGGTGTTAAATGCGTCGATAAGGGGCCTTTTAGTGGCTGACTTGCGTGAGCTGCCTCAGTCCTAAAAGGGAAGGGCCCTCTCCGCAGTGGTCCTCGTCTTGCGGGAGAGAAACCAGACCGGTATTCCGAGCCGCTCAGCACGCTCACCGAGGATAGGCTGCCTGGGTTTTCCCAAAGTCCCACTCTGTCATCTGCCAAGGAGGACCCAGTACCGGCGAGCGGGCCTCTCTCCCTCTGAGGCTGTGTCTGCAGCTTGAGGCGGCCACCGGTCCGACTCCTGCAGCAGGACGTTGGGTAGCGATGAGCAGCAGCACCACTGCAAGCAGCGGAGAGGGTTGTCGTGTGAGGAAAAGCCAGCCTTCCAAAGGGTTTGCTGCTTAAAACCGTCTCCCAGTCACTTTCATCTTTGGGAGACACAGGGCACCAGCCCCTGGTCTGCAGACCCACGCTGTTATCTCGGGGTGTTGTTTTCAGGGCCCCAGGATAGTTTCTCCCGCTGGGCTGATCTCGCCTTCTCCTGCCCTCTGTGGAGAAACCTAGGCACCAGCATGACTGCACACCTGCTCACAGCTGGCTCAGGGCGAGGCCTTGTACTTAAAGCAGGATTGACCCTAGAGAGCTTCTCCTCCTTCCAGACCTATCTACGTCTCGACAGTCCGGCCGCAGTCCAAGCACATAGTCGTGATCCTGGACCACGGGGCCTCCGTCACCGACACCCAGCTCCAGATCGCCAAGGATGCCGCCCAGGTCATCCTCAGCGCCATCGACGAACACGATAAGGTGACTATGATCCCCGTGGCCCGCGTGGCTTTGGATCTGCCGTGAACACCTTTTTAGAAGCACTCTGTGTTTGATGACATATGGTTTGGAATCCGTCTTTCAGATGACTCTGGGAGAAGAGAGCAATTGAGTTTTCACTGTGGTATCTGAGAAAGCAGCTGCCAACTGAGATTCCAAACCTCTTGGAAAACTAGCCCCACTCAGCTGAGCCTTGCACTTCCTTTCTGCCTCCTCTTAAGACTTCTAATTAGCTGTGACTCTCACACTGGAAGTTATATTAAGGAGCAAAAGGGCCAGGGTTTGGATGCTGGTGGATGGCTGACTTTGAAGATTGCTTGGGAAAGAAGGGAGAAGGGAAGGCCACTGGAGGCTTACTAACCTCTAGGGCACCTCAGAGACAGGTGTGTTTGCAGCTAATGATAGTCCGCCTGTGGGCAGTTTCTGCTTCATCATTTTGATTTTTCCAAGTCCTAAAATTTTACTCACTAATGTCATTGTTTAAAACCTCCCCTATATCTTTACCCTCCCCCCCACCTCCAATTGGACAACCAAGATGGTTAGAACTTGCTAAGACTTTTCTTTGCATGAAAAAAAAAATTTTTAATATTATATGTGAACACCATACTGCTGACTTCATCGTGGAACAAAAACCAAACTCTAGGGTCCCTCCCTCTTACCAATCCTTAACTAATCCTTTTCAAAATTGATAGATGTGTGCCTTCAGGCATTTATTTTTAAACTCTCAGAAATCTGTAAGCTTTCTCACTCCTCAGGCTCTTCTGGAATTTAGAAAACAAATAAAAAGACAACCATTCACACCTTTCCATGGTGGGATAAGGGCTTTCCTTTTTCCTCCGCCCAGATCTCAGTGCTGACTGTGGCAGACACCGTGAGGACCTGCTCCCTGGACCAGTGCTACAAGACGTTCCTGTCTCCAGCCACCAGTGAGACCAAAAGGAAGATGTCCACCTTCGTCAGCAGCGTCAAATCTTTGGACAGTCCTACCCAGCACGCCGTGGGATTTCAAAAGGCGTTTCAGCTGATTCGGAGCACAAACAACAACACAAAGTCCCAAGCAAGTAAGCGCATTTCCCCAGAGGACTGATAAACTAGTGGGTAAAGGGTGGCGATAGGAATATGTTATAAATGCATCACACAACCATGTCTAGAGGAATTTTTTTTAATTGACTTGGGATAAAATTTTCGTGTGTTGCCATAATGTCATCCTCTACTAGGCCCTCACTAGATTTTCTCTTCTTTCCCAATCCAAGTGCTCAGTCTGCACAATTTCTTTACCCCCAGAGGCTCCTCTTCCTGCCCCTTTCATAAGGACACATCCCATTTATTCCCCAGGGCATACCCACATCCTTTTTAATGCTAATTGTCAACCTCACCTCCTCTTTGACTTAGAATGGAGGACCTGTGCGCCTGTGCAGGTAAAATGGGGCCACAGGAGTTCTTGCCTTAATCCTTCCATCCTCTAACCAGCTGTCATTTCGACGAGCATAGCTCTTCAAATGTACAAAGGCACTCTAATTTAGTTTCCGTGTATTAAAGAAGATCTGGAATTAGGGTGCATGCTAATGGAAAGGATATTTGAAATAAGACACGTACTTTGAAACTACTGAAAGGAATCTCTGTTATTTTCCCTTTTATAGTTGAAAATCTATTTGTAGGTGTGTGTGTGTGTGTGGTTTTTAATGAATGTATCCTTGAGATAAATTTAAAGAATATATTTTTAAGCTCTGTATAGTGTCTGCATTAAAACTAAGAGCATTGCTAAGTGCAAAGCACAGTGCCTGGCATATGGTGGGACCTAGAAAGAAAGAAGTTACTGTAACTGTTTCAACTAATGGGGGTAGGTAGCATATTCATTTTGTGTTTCTGTATGTTATTATCTCATCGTTTATTGTATTATCTCACAGTTTCTCTGGGTCAGGAGTCCAGATACAGCCTAGCTGGGTTCTCTTCTTAGGATTGCATAAGGCTGCAATCCCGCTGTCAGCCAGGTGTGTGGTCTCATCAGCGGTTTGGAGTCCTCTTCCAAGCTCTAATTGTTGACATCATCACTTTCCTTGCAACTGTAGAACTCATGTCCACTTGCTTCTTCAAAGCCAGCAGGAGAGCACCTCCTCTTCAACTCCTGACTGCAGGGAAGGCTTTAAAGGTCTTCTCTGAACTAATCAAGCCCACCCTCCCTTTTGGTTTAATCAGACAGCTCTCCCTTGTGATTGACATTAAGACCTTAATGACATCTGCAAAATCGCTATCACCTTTGCCATAGTCGATTGGTTAGAAGTGAATTCCTGGTCATGCCCGCACTCAAGAGGGGATGGGATTATGCAAGGGTGTCAGTCATCGGGCTCATTGTAGAATTTGCCAACCGGCATAGAAACTGACCAATATTACAGGCTGGCTGAGTGTAAAGTTTCCCACGATTCAGTAAGGTCAGTAGACAAGGCTGACCTCTTAGGTATTCAAGAGGATTGGCTAGTTGGTGGATGCCATTTGCCGGTAGGTGCCGTCTACCTCAGTGGAAGTGTTTCTACTTGATTCTTCAGCCATCAAACCAGCTCTAGAGTTCAAGACCAGTTTTGATGGTGATGCTATTTAAACAGTGGAGGGGAACGTCAGCCCAGCAGTGGCCAGGCAGTGGCTGTGACTCAGCAAGCCCCCAGGGTGAGGTAAGGAGGATGTTTGCAGGGTGTGGTTAGCCCAAGAGCACATACTCCAGCAGGGAGGCAGCTGCTCTTCTGTCCAGCCTGTGTTGCCAGGCAGGAAGTCCTGCCCTGTGTTGCCAGATCTTCTGTTTCAAGAGAAGCCAGAAATCTGGATTTTTATGTGAAACCCCTTGATTTTCAGATGTTGACATTTGTTCCAGCTTTAAACCTGTGAGTAGAGACCTCATTAAACCTCTTCTTACAAATCTTCCTGCACTGCACTTGAGCAGAAGCCTGTTTTGATGGCTAGCATTTGTCTTCTGTGTTCTTTGTTTGTTTTTCTTTTCTTTTTTTAAAAAATATATTTTATTGGTGTTTTACAAAGAGGAAGGGAGAGGGATAGAGAGTTAGAAACATCATTGAGAGAGAAACATTGATCAGCTGCCTCCTGCACACCTCCTACTGGGGATGTGCTACAACCAAGGTACATGCCCTTGACTGGGATCGAACCTGGGACCTTTTGGTCTGCAGGCCAACGCTCTATCCACCGAGCCAAACAGGTTAGGGCTGTTCGTTTTTCTTAATGTTGGCAAACAAAAGCATGGCAAGAAGATGACCATCACAGACTGGGACAAATTTTGATGGTACTATTTTTTCTTTGTTTTTTTTTTTAATGCTCAGAGGAGTCCCTTTTAGGCCAAGTAATGTGTTTCACAGGCCTCCACCTAAAGCTTCTCCCAGCAGTTCGAAGGAAAAAAAAGACCCAAATGAGTTGCTTAAAGTATTTACTTCAGGAATGAGCATTGTCTGGTTAATTAATGAATGATTTGAGGTGCTCTCGAGCAATATAGCATAGTGTTTTAAGTGTGTGTGGGTTTTAGGTTTCAACCAATGTGGTTTCAAATTCCTACTCTGGAATTTTTCTAACCTCTGTGAACTTATTTGTGTAAATTATTTGATCTCTCCAGGACTGGGGGTGATAATAAGATCCAGGATTCCATCATAAATATTAAATAAACGTAGCTGTGGCTGTTATGATATTCAGTTTCCTACAAGACTTCCAGCTAACCTACAGAGCATACCCCAGGTATCCTAAATTGACCTCAGGCCCAAACAAGGCCAAGGACCACTAGTAGCCTTAGCTACAACACAGTGAGGGGTCTGTATACTCCTCCCAGGAGCTTACACTATATATACACACCACTGTTGATTCCACAGACAGTTATTTAGCACCTGCACTGTACCTGGTACTGTTTGAAGGCCATGGGGTGAGGTTAATCTAATAAAGCAGACCTACCCTGTAGGATTATCATGAGAATTAATCTGTGCATGAGAGTAAAGTATCTGCCCCCCATTAGTGATAATAAGATACAGAAGCTACATGTCAGAAATTATTATAACTTTGCACTAATCAGAAAAATCTAAAACTTTTATCCTGTGTTGGCTCTTTTTCAAGCCTATGGTAGATTTATAACTGATAACTGCCGGGGTTCTTGTCCCAGCATCAAGAAGGGTTCAGGAATCTGGAAAAGGGGCTGTGCATAGATGGCATAGAAATCCAGAGACTAATAAAGAGTCTGGAGAGGAGATATAATTTTGAAAGGCATTGGGGGTCAGAGGACCTTCAGCTAAAGGAACTGAAGACTCCCTCCTTGTCTTGGACCCTTGCTTTTATTAACACAATTTGTCCTAAGGCAAGGTGGAGATAATACACTTCAAAGGGTAAGGTTTCAAAGGGTACAGAAGCATTGTCAGAATGAGGGAATTAGCCTACGGCTGTTCAGGTGTTCGGCCAGTAGGAGGCAATAACATGTAGATTAAGATGCCTTTTAGCTGCCTGGCGGCCACAATCAGTTTCCTATTCAGGTTTGGGGAAATGCCTTTAGCCATTTCCAACAGGTGACTATATGTGTGACTCAACCCTGTTGAGTCCCCAAGTTTCATCACCCTTTTGATGAAACTCTTGAAATTATGACATGCTGGAATTGGTTCCCGGCAGATAACATCAGTACATTTGGATTATTTGTTCTGGGTTTATTATTAGGGTAATTGGTTGGTGGGTCACTTTATAGCAGAAGGAATAAGATGGTTAGGAGTGGTGATCTATTGGCATGGGCAAAGTCTAATTTGAGTAGCTCTTTCCTTTTTGATGTTGACCCTAAGGCATGCGTGTGACTTAGTCAGGCGCTTGCCAAATGGAGAGTCCATTGCATTTTTTTTTAATTTAAGTTCTTTATTGTTAATGTATTACATAAGCCATTGCATTTTCTTCTAGGTATATATTATGTCGTTGTTCTGCCCAAGTTCCTGTAATTATTCATTCTTAACATTACTAATCACAAAGTTTAAAGTTCTTCTAAGTGAGTGACTAGAGAGAATATCTGTTAAGTAAAAATAAATAAATAAATCAGACCAAATTTGGCAGGTCTGCTATCTAGAAATAGAAAAATAACTCTATTTTGATTGTGCATTGGACAGGAATGGAGTCAGGGATGAGGCAAAAACAGTGAGGATACTTACAAAGTATATATCTTATTGTGAGGATGGAAAGAAAATACACTGGGTGCTGAAGGCTGCAGGCTGCAGAACTTCTAGCTTTCCAAATATGGGCCTGTGCCCTAAAACTAGCTCTCAGTGACAACAGATTTAATCCAAATTCCTAAAGCTAAGTAAAAGATCCAGTGGGTTCTCTTTTAAGTCATTTTTACAGGTGTGTCCAGGAATTTATCACACATGGTACCTTGGGCATTGGGCAGCCTCATGGTATATTTGTACACACATATACACACTGTTTTTTTCCAGTTTAAAACTTTAAGTGAGGTGTTCTCAGGTGTGTATTTACAACATGGAGAATTATTATCAGCTAATTTAAGACAGGGATATTCCGAACTTTTTGGGGTGTGTGTGTGTGTGTGTGTGTGTGTGTTTTGCATCAGTATTCACTTCCTAATTTCTGATAAATAAATAGTGCATCATAAATTTGCAGTTAGTATTTATTAGAGAATTATTCAAGCATCAAAATTAGCTTTAAGACTTGCTTATAAGTCCTATACAAAGGCACCCAGCCCCAGAAGAGGGAGCTACAAGCTGTGGAGTGCTGATAGTTTCAAACAGCATACTCAGGGCCATTCACAAAACACGTCTGACATTGTCCTGTGCTAGAGATTGGGAGTAGCAGATCTATCTAATACAGAGACACAAACCCAAACAGGTATACAAAATGAGGAGACAGAAAAAGAAGCCCAAAATGAAAGAACAAGAGAATTCTCTAAAAGAACTAAATGAAATATAGATAAGAAATTTATCAGACATAGACTTCAGAATAATAATGGCAAAGATGTTCAACAGCATGAGAAAAAATATAATTATGAAGAATGACATAGCACTAATAAAGAGCATACAGTGGAAGGAATACACAGTAGATTAGCGGAAGCTAAGGATCAGATCAATAGATTAGAAGACAGGGTAGAAAAAAAAAATCACTTAATCAGAGAACCAAAAAGAAAAAAAAAACAATTAAAAAACAGGACAGCTTAAGGGAGCTGTGGGACAACAGGAAACATAACAATTTTCGTATAATAGGAGTGCCAGAAGGGGAAGAAAGGGAGCAAGGGCTAGAGAACATTTTTGAAGAAATAATGGCAGAAAGCTTCCCTAACCTGGTGAAGGAAAAAGTCACACAAATTCAAGAGGCACAAAGAGTCCCAAGCAAGAAGAACCCAAACAGGCCCATGCCCAGACACATCAAAAGTAAAATACCAAATATTAAAGACAAAGGGAGAATGTTAAAGCCAGCAGAGAAAAGCAATTTGTTACATACAAAGGAGCTCCCATAAGGCTGCCATCTGATTTCTCATCAGAAACTCTACAGGCCAAATGGGAATAGCATAAAATATTCAAGGTAATGAAAAGCAAGGATCTGAAACCAAGATTACTATATCCAGCAAGGCTGTTGTTCAAAATAAATGGTGAACTAAAGAGCTTCCCAGACAAAAACAAAAGGCTAAAGAAGTTTATTGCCACCAAACCAGCACTACAAGAAATGCTAAAGGGACTGCTGGAATGAGAAGAAATATATACGGAGAGAAGCCTAGACATACAGAATTAAAATGGCAATAAATAAGTACTGGTCAATAATAATCATAAATGTAAATGGATTAAAACCTAGAGTGCCAGGGAGTACGATCTATCGCACTCCTCCTTTCTTTCGCCAAAAGTGCCAGGAGCATTTTGTCTACAACCACAAGACATAGAGTAGCTTAATGGATATGAAAACACGACCCAATTATATGCTATCTAAAAGAGACCCACCTCAGAACAAAAGATTCACACAGGATGAGAGTGAAAAAATGGAAAAAAATTTCCATGCAAATGGAAACTTTACTCTAAGACATCCGATTTATTCCTGTGCCTGAGCCACACTTGACTGAGTCATTTTACTGAGGTTCATTTTATGAGGTCAGCTAACCCAGGAAGAAATATTATGTAATCCTGTGCCTGACTCATCTTATTGGATTGTGGGCAAAACTGCATACACTCATTTGAGATGGTATAATAAACGCTGAATCCAGCCATTTGAGGTAGATTAAATAAGACAGAAATCTTATTTAAGCCTGTGCTGGAGCCACTCTTCACTCAGAGTCATCTACTTCACTCCTGTGCTGGAGCCACTCTCTACTTACAAACTCACTCCTGTGCTGGAGCCACTCTCTAGTTAAACTCACTCCTGTGCTGGAGGCACTCTCTAGTTACAAACTCACTCCGGTGCTGGACCACTCTCTACAAACTCACTCCGGTGCTGGAGCCACTCTACTTACAAACTCACTCCTGTGCTGGAGGCACTCTCTAGTTACAAACTCACTCCGGTGCTGGAGCCACTCTACTTACAAACTCACTCCTGTGCTGGAGGCACTCTCTAGTTACAAACTCACTCCTGTGTTGGAGCCACTCTCTACTTAGAGTCTCAGTCCTGTGCTGGAGGCACTCTTCACTCAGAGTCATCTGTTTCAGTCCTGTGCTGGAGCCTCTCTCTATTCAGAGTCATCTGTTTCAAAGAATTACAATAGCAATGTACCTGTCCATAATAACCTTAAACATAAATGGATTAAATGCTCCAATCAAAAGACATCGGGTAGCTGAATGGATACAAAAACATGACCCAACTATATGCTGTCTACAAGAGACCCACCTCAGAACAAAAGATTCACACAAGATGAGCTTGAAGGGATGGGAAAAAATTTACCATGCGAATGGAAATGAAAAAAAAGCTGGTGTAGCAATACTTATATCTGACAAAATAGACTTCAAAACGAAGGCCATTACAAGAGACAAGGAAGGTCGCTACATAATACTAAAAGGATCAATCCAACAAGAAGATATAACCCTGGTAAACATATATGCACCCAATATAGGAGCACCTAAATATATTTTAAAACTTCTAGAGGATTTTAAAGCAGAGATAGACAGCAATACATTTATAGTAGGGGACTTTAACACCCCTCTGACCTCACTGGATAGATCTTCCAGACAAAAAATTAACAAGGAAACAGTGACTCTACAGAACACCCTGGATCAGATGGATTTAATTGACATTTATAGAACATTTCACCCCAAAGCTGCAGAATATACATTCTTCTCCAGTGCACATGGGTCATTCTCAAAGATAGACCACATGTTAGGACACAAAACAAGTCTCTACGAGTTCAAGAAGATTGAAATCATATCAAGCATCTCAGATCACTGTGGAATACAATTAGAAATCAATTACAAAGGAAGAGTGATCGCACACAGTAGATCCCTCGGCTGAGTCTCTGCGTTGGCCAGGATGGCGACTTTAGGCACTCTGTATCCAAGCCTAGTGCCAGGCTCTTGTGGAGTTTCGGGCAGGAAAAATGTCATTAAAAGGAACTGTCACCCCAAATAAAAGAAAAAGGCTTGTGTACATTCAGTAGATGGATGACTCCCTCATTCACTTCTGCTGGAAAGATAGGATGTCTGGGGGTGGGTTAGAAGGGTCAACCAGGGGCGGGGGGGGGGGGGTGCGAGCAGGGGAGGACATATATATGTAATACTTTCAACAATAAAGGTTTTTAGAAAACTAAAAAAAAAACAACAGAAACTAACAATAAGAGTTACTCATGTAATGGGGAAGCCAAATATATTGATTGGACTGAAGGAGAGAAGAATACACATATAGTATCTGAAAACGTAAAAAACCCAGACTTGCTTATATACTAAGTTGTAAGTAAGAGATAGCAACTTTGAATGGATTTACTTCTTTGGGTCAGATTTTATGAAATCAGTTCATTTGTCTACAACATTGATGCAACATAAAATTATCTATTCCATGCTGCACAATAAAGGATATTTTCAAAGTCTAAACTAGAAACTTACAAACTGAAGGAACTTCAAGCATTGTATCCTCAACACTGTGAGGATACTTGTTTAAAAGAGTAACTATAGCCGAACTGGTTTGGCTCAGTGGATAGAGCGTCGGCCTGCGGACTCAAGGGTCCCAGGTTCGATTCTGGTCAAGGGCATGTACCTTGGTTGCGGGCACATCCTCACTGGGGGGCGTGCAGGAGGCAGCTAATTGATGTTTCTCTCTCATCGATGTTTCTAACTCTCTATCCCACTCCCTTCCTCTCTGTAAAAAATCCAATAAAATATAAAGTAACTATAGCCCTAACTGGTTTGGCTCAGTGGATAGAACGTTGGCCTGCAAACTGAAGGGTCCCGGGTTCGATTCCAGTCAAGGGCATGTATCTTGATTGCAGGCACATCCCCAGTAAGGGGCATGCAGGATGCAGCTGATCGATGTTTCTAACTCTCTATTCCTCAACCTTCCTCTCTGTAAAAAAAATCAATAAAAATATATTTTTTAAAAAAGAGTAACTGTATTCATTATCTGTCGCTAGTTGACAAATTACCCCAACAGTCAGTGATTTAAAATAATAAGCATTTATTACCTCAGTGTGTATAGGTCCAGAATGTGGACAGTGTAGCCAGGTACCTGTGGCTAAAGGTGTCTCATGAGGTTGCAAACTATCGTCCAGGGTTGCTGTCCTCTCAGTGTTCAACTTGGGAAGGATTCGCTTCCGTGTTCACTCAAATGGGTGTTGGTGGGGTTCTATTCTCAGGGCCTCAATCCCATTCCTCTCCATTGGACTCATTCAACATGCTAGCTGGCCTCCCCGAGAGTTGAGAGAGAGGACCCAAGGTAGAAGCCACCATCTCCTTTAACCTAATCTGTCTATTGACATCTCACCACCTCTGCTGTAAGTCCATTAACTCCAGCCCACAGTCAAAGGGACACTGCTACTCAAAAATCTTAATATCAGGAGGTGGGATCCTTGGGAACCCATGCAGAGATCGCCTGCCACAGTAACTATGAAGCAACCTCATTTAAATGACAACAATAAGGACCTGAAGAAATAAGCATATAACATACTGTATAAACATGTATTTCTTAATAAAATGATAAACTCGTATATAGGATGTCTTACAATATATAATCAAATCAAAGAATCTCATATTAGAAAGGAAAGGTAAAAACCCTGTTCTCTTCCTTCCCCTGCTCCATGAAAGCCACAGCTCAGCCTCCGCTCCCATCACCATGATCCTAGTGCAGGGAATCTGCGGTTACTCCACTTGAAAAAAGCTCTTCCCACGGACCTGCAGTGGCCCCTCAGTTACTCTACCCGTTAGCCCTCGATGGAGAGTAGTTTTCATTAGAGTCACAGGTGCTGCTTTACACCTGTTTTTGGCTTTGTTTCGTTTTGTTTATTTGTGTTTCTCATGTCTTTTGCCCTCTATTGGCCATCACTCTTTTGCTCTCACTTTTTATGCAAATTAACTTGTTAGTCCTTTCAGCAACCCTATAAAGTAAGCAGTGTCAGCCCCATTTTATGGACAAGGTGTTACAGCCAAAGGTGATCCTGAGTGGGGGGGACGGGGGTGAAAGGATTGAGAAAAGACAGACAAGAGAATGAAAGCTGGGTCTCGGTGGTACGCTGCTCCCTGATGAGGAGACAGCTGAGGAGACAACGACAGTGCCCACAAACCATGTCTTTATTTTATAGCAGCTGTCACGAGGCAAAGCAAAGGTGTGATCATGTTGTTTACAGCATTCTCACGAGTTCCAACCTCACTCAACTATATGCACCTGAACTCTACCACAAGGCACGTGGGGTTATGTGTTCGGACCACAGGTTCAAGCTTACAACCACAGCCGTTGGCTATAATTGTGCTGGGAGGGCCCTGCCCTCCAGCTGGGACTTGCACGTGGCCATGAGAGGACCCTGTCCTTTCTTTAGTCCGAGGCTTGAACCTGGCCAAAACACTGTAGCCGTGCCCCATAACAAGGAAATGTAGCTGTCAGAGGTTAAGAAATCTGCCTACATCACCCAGACACAGCTTGGAAGTAGCAGAGCTGTGAGTTGAACACAGGCAGCCTGGCTCCTGACACATTTTTTTATTGTTGTTTATATATACTATTGATTTCAGAGAGGAAAGGAGAAGGAAAGAAAGATAGGTGTTTTTAAATATATTTTTATTGATTTCAGAGAGATAGAAATTTCATGAAGAGAGAGAATCATTGATCGGCTGCCTCTTGCATGCCCCCTAATGGGGATTGAGCCCAAAACCTAGGCATGTACCCTGACTGGGAATCAAACCAGGCTCCTGTGGTGTATGGGACAATGCCCAAACCAGCTAAGCCACCAGGCCTGGCCTGGTCTGCAATGTTCTTTTTTTTTAATATCTTTATTGATTTCAGAGAGGAAAGAAGAGGTAGAGAGAGATAGAAACATCAATGATAAAAGAGAATCATTGATCAGCTGCCTCCTGCACAATCAAGCCTGAAATCTGGTCTCACCATTTTTAAAGCCTAGCTCCCCCCACCCCCCCACCACCAAAAAAAAGATATATATCCTGCTGAGTCACGGAGGAAAAGATTAAATTGGGTTCTGAATCTTCATTTTCAGAAGGCTGAAGAGCTTTCCATTTGGGATGGCTAAATTTTTTCAACCATGGGTGCTCTAAGGAGATCTGCTTTTATCTGGAAATATATTAGGAGCCTCTCTTTACCTGACAGCGGATAAATGAGGCCTCGTTGCCCACAAAGTGCAGGATGGACGCGAAGCAGAGGCAGGGAGATGAAAGGCCCAGCATCAAATGGGAAGGAGTAGTAGGAACGGTGGGCCAGGCAGGTCCTGGGGGCGGGACAGTCCGAGGGGAAACGACAAAGAAACTGCACTGCTGCCTTGAGCCAGAACCCAGTGTAACAGTTTGTATGTTTTTGTTTAGATACAGACATGGTCATCATTTACCTGTCGGCTGGCCTCACATCAAAGGAAGAAGATAAAAAGACGACGCTCCGTATCATCAATGAAGAAAATAGCTTTCTAAACAACTCCGTGATGATTCTCACCTATGCCCTCATGAACGGTAGGTAGTGTTTCACGATTTTCCTTTCAGATGAAAGTTCTCTCTGAATGTATGCTGCTTTCAAAAAAAAATTAAAAAGAACCACAACGGTGTGCTTTGATGGAGGCCGTAAGCAGAGAGGCAACCGAGCAGCTTCCTTCCCAGCCGTCTCTCTGCAGCTGATGTTGGTGTTCAGGGCGTGTGTGAGAAGGTGCTTTCTCCTCTCTCTCTCTGGACAGCAGCTCGTTTCTAAATCTTCTCCAGTTATGTGGTCTCCCAGGGGGTTCTGTGTGACTCCCTTGTTTTCAGTTCTCCCTCATAGTCTGGGATTTTGATACAGCATCAAGGTTACTAAGTGTTTTTGGTTTTTGTTCTTTAGTTGATTTAAGCCGCAGGACATCAAGGCACTGACCTAGATTGGTGTGCGGGACTGTGACTGTCACACTTCCCTGCAGCATTGCCCCCGAAGCCTCTTTGCTCCCTCCTCCTCCTCTGCTTTCCTAGCTGTGGAATAGACATAAGCATCTCCGTGACAGGCTTGTGGTGCAGATTCGTTAGGCCTGATGCATAGTAGACACAGGACACTGCCTGGCATCTGCAAGGTGCTCATTCAGGTTGTTTTTTTTTTTTCTTTTTTGCTGTTAAGCCAGACATTATGTGAAAGTGTTTAGTCAGTTGGCCCCTCTGAGGAAAAGCTCGCTGTTCTTTCCTTCTGCTCTCCCCCGTCCCCCAGCCTGACTGCACTCAATCTTCTAGCCTCTCTGCTGTGTCCTGTCTCCCCGCCTGTCAATCATCACTCTCCTCCCCAAGCATCTCTTTCTTCAGGCCCCTTGGTCCCTGTTCAGGGTGGCCCTAGGCCAGTGATGGCGAACCTATGACACACGAACTCATTTTTTTGGTTGATTTTTCTTTGTTAAATGGCATTTAAATATATAAAATAAATATCAAAAATATAAGTCTTTGTTTTACTATGGTTGCAAAGATCAAAAAACTTCTATATGTGACACGGCACCAGAGTTAAGTTAGGGTTTTTCAAAATGCTGACACGCCGAGCTCAAAAGGTTCGCCATCACTGCCCTAGGCTCTTGTTTTTAAAGACCGTGTCTTGATCCAGCACCCCTGCCCACCTACGGCCTCAAGTGTCTCCTGGCCCCTTCCAGAGTTCCATGTAGAACCACATGGCATTCGGGGCAGCGGTTCTCATATTTTAATGTGCTAAGGATTACTTTAAGTTGTTTTTGTAAAATGCAGACTCCCTCAGGTATTTGTTCAGACCCTCTTAGGTGAGGTCCCGGAATTTGAGCTTTGGCCAGCAGGACCCTTTCCCAGGTATTTTGTGGATTCCACACACATGGACGAGCACACAGTGTGTGGTCTGGAGGTTCTGAGTTCCAGTCTCCATGTATTAGCCTCGTGGCTTACTCTAAATCAGTGGTTCTCAACCTTCCTAATGCCGGGACCCTTTAATACAGTTCCTCATGTTGTGGTGACCCCCAATTTCATTGTTACAAATTGAACATAATTAAAGCATAGTGATTAATCACAAAAACAATATGTAATTATATATGTGTTTTCCGATGGTCTTAGGCAACCTCTGTGAAAGGGTCGTTCGACCCCCAAAGGGGTCGTGACCTACAGGTTGAGAACTGCTGCTCTAAGTAATGTTTTCTCTTTAGGCCTCAGTTTTATCTGTAAAATGAAAATAATAAAATGTATAGAGGGTTTGCCAGGATAATAAGTAAACAAGACATGAAGCGTTTAAAGTTCCTGACACAGTACCTGGTAAATCACCGGACCTCAAAGCCACCTGAGGGAGAATGAAAGATGGTGCGATTCCCTGTCTCAGTACAGCTCAGAGGCAGGTTCGGCCAGCTCTCTGTCCGTATTCTGTTCCCCGGTGTGTTGTGCATGTTGCCTGTTAACACTCCGGTGATGTGCTCACCTCCGTGTTATTGTCTCCTTCTCCTTTCACTTTTCACAAGACTGTGAGCTTCTCAGACGTGAACAGGGTTTTCGTTTTCTTTGTATGCCGAGCACAGCTGGGACGGGCAGGGATGGCCGGTTTTTCCTATGGCACATATCTTTCGGTGTTACCTCTGGGTGCCCTTCGCTCTTTCTTCATATGGTTTAGCTTTTTCACACTTAAGAGAAAGGCAAGGATGGAGAAAAGGAAAGGAGGGAGGGGACAGGAAGGAACAGAAAGAAAGGGGGCAGGAGAGGAAGGAAAATGTGTTGAGCCTACAATGTAAGCATGCCCTGAGGTTTTAGAGCTGTATCACACAAAGCCCCTGTCCTCAGGAAGCTTCTAACCTAGTGAGACCCGGCAGGTAAATTCAGTGCAATAGTCCAGCAGTGAGGAAACGTAAAATGAAGGGATCACTTCCTCTTTTCCATTGGATTTGGAGGCCTGCTCAGGCAGACACTGAGAAAAGAAGCTTTGTTGCTATCACCCATCTCTTCACTGGTCCTAAGTTTTCCCACCAGAGAGACTCTTACGCACCGGCTATGCCCTGATAGTTTCCTTTTTTAAACCTCTGGTGACTTCCCTCCCACCATCCCCATCTCTCCTCTTTCTCCCTTTAATCCAGCCACACACGGGTGCTCACTGCCAATTTCTCCGAACGTTGTCCGTCTCTGAGCACTGTTCAGTGGCACTGCCGCATCCCCTTCCTCGACCAGCCAGGCCTCAAGTAAGGAAGCAGAACCACCCTGAGAATTTGGGTGTAACAGTTTTATCCTCAGGATTACAGTGTACAAAACTATGGGGAAACTAGAAAAATAAAGAAGAGTTAAAGAAGGGTTGACAATATTTGGTAGCCATCTCTGGCATGGGTGGACAAGTTGGAGCTTTTAGGGATATCTAGAAGCTAGTGCAGAAATCTGTGGGAGGTCGTTGGCTCTTACCCCTGGGAATTCTAAGTGAAGCATCTGGGCTTGCCCTGTGTGAGCAAGCCAACAGCGGGGAAGGAAACTGAATCAGATCAGAGTGAGCTGGACAAACCAGGACATTTGGTCTGCCTGTGTCTGTCTCTCACCCTTTCTCACTTCTCTTAAATTTCATAACACTGCACTTTTGGTCACCTTTAACCTGAAAGCATAAATGGAAAGGGAATTCTGGGAAATGTAGTTTCCAGTATGACTGTGTTGATGATAGAACTATCTACACTAATAAAAGAGAAAAAATGATAATTGGCGTACGACGCTACCCTTTTCATTGGCTAATCAGGGCTATATGCAAATTAACTGCCAACTAAGATTGGCAGTTAACTGCCAACAAGATGGCGGTTAATTTGCATATGTAGGCACAATGCAGGGAGGCGAAAGGGAAAGC
>NW_006297573.1:2669017-2673464 GCF_000327345.1 Myotis davidii
AGGTCCGACGGCAGCTTAGGCCTGCTCCCCGCTGGCAAGTGGACATCCCCCGAGGGCTGCCGGGCTGCCAGAGGGATGTCTGACTGCCAGCTTAGGCCTGATCCCCTGGGGAGTGGGCCCAAGCCGGCAGGTGGACATCCCCTGAGGGGTCCCGGGTGGCGAGAGGGTGCAGGCCAGGCTGAGGGACCCCCCAAGTGCACAAATTTCTGTGCACTGGGCCTCTAGTACAATATACTTAACCAATCTGCTCCCCTACTGCCAGGCCTACATAACAACATTTCATGATAGAGTGATATAAAATTTCCAATCTTTGGTAGCCTTGCATCCCACACTGTTCTTCTTTAGCTAGTAGATGTTCCTGTTTATTGCTTTTCTTTTACATTTTGAAAGAACCAAGCAGTAGATGACAAAGAAAGGAGATGTATTTATTGCCTTACGTTGTGTGCTTTTATCTTTCACCTCTGGGAGCTTCTGAGCTTCTCAAGGGTATAAGGTCAGAGCGTAGGGATCAGTGTATCTTTTGTGTTATCTTTTACTTGGAATGTACCACTTACCCACTCCCACCCCTCAATCTCAACTTTGTGTCAAGCAAAGGAACTAATAATCTGGTTTTGACTTTCCTTAAGCATTACATGAGTGCAGCAAAAGCCAAGTTTTTAAAACACAATATGTTAAGAAAGAAATAATATCCATTAGATCCTGCTATGACTCCAGAAATAGACTTCCAAGGTTAGAACTATGTACATTCCTTATTTTAAAATGATAATGTCACTTTTTTTTTTTAATGACTGAAGAACATGAGGCAAAGCCTTTTTAAAACTCATTGGTAGAATCTCAGTAGTGATTGAAATCATTTGAATTTGTTTACAGTGGTACCCATATGGGATCAGTTACTAATCCTCTTGACTGTGTTCCAACAATAGCAAACCAGAATTTTTAAAAGGTTTATTAAATTTATTTTTGTGCTATGGGTTACAGATGTTGTAGAACAATACATCCCGGTATGCCTAAATCTTTTACAAAGTTTTAAAACCATCTAAACATAAAAAATATACATTAAATAAATCAAATCCAGTATTATCCTAACAATATCAAGCATGAAAACATTTGTAATTAAAATGAGCTTAAAGGCACAAGGGTTGGAGGCATCCTAAATGCAATCCATAATTCTTTCATTTAGTTGCATGAGACTTTGGCAAGTGTTTAATAGGCGAGGAGGTTAAGAAATGAAATGGTAAACCTCTATCCTTTAAAACTCTTACCATTTCATCTAATTTAAATTAAATGCAGACTTCTTAGTCATGACTTTTGCTTTCAAATATTAAATGCAGAAAAATAAGTTGAATATAATTAAATTTTTAGGGGAGAGCACATCCTTGCTAGGTGGAGCTTCTTTATTTACTCGTGTGTTTTACATCATTGCCTTTTGAAGAACCCCTTTGACCTCTTGACTATTTGAGGAAAGGCTATGCATCCGGCTTTGATCCTCAACAAGAACTGGTATCTCTGTTGTGAGTCCAGATTGTCTCTGCAAAGACCTCTTTGGCCGAGGGGTCTTCATTTGGCAGAGGTACTACAAGACCTCGGCCAAGCCTTATCAGATCTAAATGGCAGAGTTATTGTAGGAATTTATACCATGTTGTGTTACATTGCCTTCCCTTGGCTTTCCGTTTCAGATGGGGTGACTGGTTTGAAAGAGCTGGCTTTTCTGAGAGATCTGGCTGAACAGAACTCGGGAAAGTATGGCGTGCCGGACCGGACAGCCTTGCCCGTGATTAAGGGCAGCATGATGGTGCTGAACCAGCTGAGTAACCTGGAGACCACAGTCGGCAGGTTCTATACCAACCTTCCTAACCGGATGATCGATGAAGCTGTCTTTAGCCTCCCCTTCTCCGATGAGATGGGAGATGGTGAGTTTGGAGGAGACTTCTGCTAAAAGATAGGGAAAAGAGGTAGACTTGGAACAAAGAGCAACTTTGCAGAGCTGGTGGTACAGAAAGCTCAGAGTGCTTAGGATTCAGCCTCTACGGCAGAGCAGCATGGAGGAGGCAACAAATACAGGCTTAGCATTAGAGAGGATTGCAAATCCACTCCACAGCTGAGGTGTTGTTCTTGGTAACTTATTTAACCTTGTTAATTCCCATTTGGTCATTGGTTCAAAATGTTATATCTTTTTTTCCCCCTTTTTATTGAATTTATTAGGGTGACACTGGTTACAAAATTATGCAGGTTTCAGGTGCACAACTCCACAACACATCACCTGTACACTGTATTGTGTGTTCATCACCCCAAGTCAAGTCTCCATTTATCATACCCTCCTCCACCTCCCCCTACTCCCAACAGCTGCCAGACAGCTCTCTATCTTTGAGTCTAATTTTTTGAAGTCATTGTAATTATGAGATTTATTAGTGCCTGGCATTCCTCTCAATAATAATTACTATTGTTGTTTTATTTATTTTACCTTTGTTGTTATTGCTATTGTCATTATCATTCTAATGTCACAATTACCCATAATTTGTTATTTTACTTTTGTCAGTACACTCCTGCCAGACAGCTCTCTATCTTTGAGTCTAATTTTTTGAAGTCATTGTAATTATGAGATTTATTAGTGCCTGGCATTCCTCTCAATAATAATTACTATTGTTGTTTTATTTATTTTACCTTTGTTGTTATTGCTATTGTCATTATCATTCTAATGTCACAATTACCCATAATTTGTTATTTTACTTTTGTCAGTATTACTATTATTATCATCGTCACCCCAATATCACAAGTTGGGTGAAGTGTTTAACTGTCATGATTAAATTTCTTGGTCTGTAAAATGGGAAAAATATTATTTCCCTCAAGGCAGTTGTGAAGATTAATTGCACTAATATTTGTAAAGCATCTAGAATAATGCCTGGTCAATGGCCTGTGTTCAGGAAAAGCACAACTTTTTTCTTTTCCTTTTCCTTTTCATATTCTTGCCTATTCTTTTCCCTTTTCCCTATTCTTCCTTGTCAGAGAAGATAGAAAAGCCACACCATCACCATATGAGATTTTATTTTCATGTGCCATTAACCAGGGACTCTCATGAATACAGATATTCAGAGGAAACTCGTGTCTAAAAAGTAACAAGCTTATACAGAGTGTTTTTTCTAGAATTAGGTAAACATGTTTTTTATATAAGGAAGAAATGTGGTAGCTGCTGCTACACCCAAATTTTTTTTATCCTTCCTATTTCTGGCAGGGCCCATAGAAGGGTATAGATTAAAAATGTCCACTTTTAGATAAGGTTACTTTCTCTTCTGGGGAAATGTCAAGCCTTACAGGCAAGTGGCCCTTTGTTCATTTAACCAACATTACTGAGTGCCAGCCAAGCATTATTTCAGGCAGTAGTGGGTAAGGCACACATCCTATCCTAAGAGTTTAAGTTTATAAAATAAAGATAAATCAATTAATATCCATCATCTCACATAGTTGCACATTTTTTCTTGTAGTGAAAACTCTTAAGATCTCTCTCAGCAACTTTGTATACACAACACAGTATCGTTAACTCTAGTCACCATGCTGTACACTGCATCCTCAATGCTTATTTACCTTATAGCTGGGCATAACTTTCAGGAAGTTTTGCAGTGTTGTATCCACGTCCCCCTACCGTGTGATGCATGTACTTGGTCTTGACAATCACAGCAGCTCAGTAATACTTGGGGTGGGCATCATGCACAGTTCTCTGGGTGGAAGCCCATTCTTTGTAGAAATCTTGAAGAAGACCCAGAGCTCTTTCCCACGTGTTCATAGAAGGATGGCTTTCTGATATATGCTGCTAAGGTATGAAGTGCTATCGAGCACAGGGCAATACAAGAGGATGGTAGAGAGAAGCTCTCCCTCGTTTTGTTTGGGGTTTGAATTAGAGTTGTTTGGGGTCCTAGAGATCATTTTGTCTCATCTCCCCATCTGACACATGAAGAGTCTCATTCAGAGAGGTGGCACAACTTACCTACCACAGCAGTAAAGCTAGGAGGAAAACACAGCTTCCCTTCTGCCCAGGGCCAGTCATTGGCTCACTGCTGTCTCTCTCTCCCCTTTCACTTTTCTCTTTCTGTAAGCATTCCATTGTTTGTGTATGGCCTGTGAACCAAAAATGGTTTCTATATTTTTAAAGCTCAGATTTAAGAAAAAGAAAGTGTACGTAACAGAGACTACATAGCCCACAGTGCCTGAAATATTTACTATCTGGTTCTTTACAGAAAAGTTTGCACATTCCTGGCCCAAGTGACAAGAAATATGTTCCTTTAAGTCAGTGGTTCTCAACCTTCTGGCCCTTTAAATACAGTTCCTCATGTTGTGACCCAACCATAAAATTATTTTCGTTGATACTTCATAACGGTAATTTTGCTACTGTTACGCATCATAATGTAAATATCTGATATGCAGGATGGTCTTAGGCGACCCCTGTGAAAGGGTC
>NW_006297573.1:2673753-2715648 GCF_000327345.1 Myotis davidii
TTTCCTTCCCAGCAGAATCTGGATGGGTTTAGGAGCCTTTATGACTCACCAGAGCACAAGTCCCGCCTTTGTCCTTGTCTGCTATTCTTTGGATTTTTTTTTTTTTAACCCATAGGTTTGATAATGACAGTGAGTAAACCCTGTTATTTTGGAAACCTGCTTCTGGGAATTGTAGGTGTGGACGTGAACCTGGCTTACATCCTTGAAGATGTGACGTATTACCAAGACTCTTTGGCCTCCTATACTTTTCTCATAGATGACAAAGGTAAGCTGCTAGAATTAGTCAGGGGAAAGAATGTTTCCTTTAGCAACCTGGAAAAAAAAAATCCATAGCTATTCTGATCCTAACCAAGAAAGAAATGATAGTATTTCTACAAACACAGTGTAACTGGGACTACTACTTATAGTAGAACACCGTAAAGGTGGTCGAATGAATCCAAACAGTGTGCACATGTTCCTCTGTTGTGTGGAGGGATAGGTAACAGTTATTTGTAACATCAGGAAATTAGACTTGAGGATTGAATGACACACAGAATGCGATCCTTTGGACGTTTTTGGTCTATATTGTTATCTTTGGGTTTACTAGCACTATGGTTTATATGATAGATCAGGACATTTCATAAAATGAAAACCAAATGATCAGTACCTCCAAAATAGTCTTGATTAAACAGATGTCCGATAATTTAAGACATCTTTCTACACTTCAGGAGTTTTATACAAGAACACATAAAACAAGTTCAGTTTTTATTGGACTGGTGAGTTACATACTGAGAAATTGAGTGTTGGGCAGCCGTCCCAGACTATTCCATATTTCAAACCTACGATAGGCACTTTATTAGATTCACTACTTCCTACAACATGTTTTCCTTAGCCTGTGTCTTTGTTTTCTTATTTCAGGGTATACACTTATGCACCCATCTCTTACCAGGCCATATTTACTATCAGAACCCCCTCTTCATACTGACATCATTCATTATGAAAATATCCCAAAATTTGACTTGGTTCGGCAAAATATTCTAAGGTAAGGAAAAGGTGAGGGCTGCAGTACTGATTTTCTCTGAGAATAGTATCCTTTGAGGTCAAATATGAGTGTTTATTACAGGATATGAAACAAGTATATAAATTATTTTAATGTTATCAAAAGTATACTCAGTAATTTTTTTCCTAAGAATAATAGCCAAAAATATGTTTACTTTGAATAATAGGTAAGGTCTCTTAGAACTGTTATTTAGGAGAAATGTCTTGTAAATCAAATTCTGTGTTTACATTGCCTTTAATTGTAAAATCAGATATATGTTATCTCATTTAAAAAGAATACTCCCATTGTACCAAGTTGAAAAATGCTGGCAAAATGAAAGGTAAAGTTGAGGCCCAGCTCTCCCACATGCCAGAAAATATCTTGGCAACCTAGTGTCCATTCCAACTTGACAGCACCATCATACACAACATTTTCTCTTGAAATAAAGAACAAGTTGGATTTTTTCCAACCATGATACATTATTTTGGCAGATGGTAACCTATAGAGAAACGGGTCTTTGTGCTCATTGGTTGTAAAGTACTAACTGAGTGATATGAGACAACATCATTTCTGGAAAGAATTAGAATGGGGGTGGGGGCGTGTGCAGGGGTAGAGAGTCAGGAATGTTTTTAGTGCAGAGCCGACAGCATACTTTGACAAAATTGAAAATCTCACATTATCTCTTTCAAAAGTGATGAGCTTCATTGCTTTTCAAACTCAGGAGGTGGCCATTGGCTCACAGCTTCTTCCCAGCCTTTAATTAAGTGCTTAATTTTATCATTGGCCTGAAATATTTCATTCTGTTTGCCAACGCAGCCTCCCTCTGGGCAGTCAGATTATCGCCGTGCCTGTGAACTCATCCCTGTCCTGGCACATAAACAAGCTGAGAGAGACCGGGAAGCAGGCGTACAACGTTAGCTACGCCTGGAAGATGGTGAGTGAGAGGACGCGCCACCGTTGCCTGAGCAGCAATGGGTACAGGAATTCTAGGGACCTTGGGTCGGATCATGTTACCAATCAGTTTTAAAGTGGTTGGAAAAAGAAGAGATACTCCAGATGTTTTATAATTTTTTCCCTTTTTTATTTATGAAACCAGTTATTATTCATGATAAATGAATCAAACTGAATATGCAGTAGACAGTAAACTGTGCCCTTCCCTCCCTCCTGGCTTTGACCTCCCATTCCCCATAAATAATCACTTTGGTCAATTTCCAGAAAATTTTTATGCATACACAGGCATATAGATCAGTGTACATGTCTATGTTAGTGTGCGTGCACGTTTATTGGCTATGTAATTTATAAAAATGGACACAGTTTTTTTTAACAGTCCCTTATGTATGCACAGTTAGGTTATATCCAGTGAATTTTTATCATTTTAAATTCAAATTGTGGAAGTTGGGAATTTAAAAAAGAGATACGAAAACATAAATGCCCTCTGCTAACATATTCCAAGGGAAAGGAACTTTCATATTAGAATTTGGATAATTCACATTCATCACAAGTGCGTTGACACATTAGCCATAACGTGTGGTACCCATTTCAGCTTTTTTTTACCAGCCTCAGTCAGAGAGGGCGCCACAAAGTAATTGAATCTAAAACACATTGTCCATATGATTTATGTTCCTGTCCTTAACTCCCTCTTGGAAGCATACCATAACATGCTGTTGTGGGGCCTTGATATTGTAATTGACCAAAGAAAGAGTGGACTTGTATTTTTTTTTTCATCAAATTTCTATCACTAAACCTCAAATGCAGTCATCCTGGATTCCTTTGGATGGCCATATCTGGTGTTTAACCTTTTGATTCCAAATGGCTATTTATTCATCCCTTTAAAAACTTCTTACTGAACATTTATTATGAGCTAAGAAGAATGAAAAAGAATGATGCTCTCTCTGCCTTCATAGAGCGTCCAGCCTAGTGGTGGATGCAGACAATTAAACGGCTTCAGACAGGCCTGTTTCTGGCTTAGGAATCACAAGGATTAGGAGTAGCCACTGTGGTTTAGACATGACTCTCTCTAACCTTCTCATTTGGTTCTTAAAGCATCATAATGGCAGCAGTGATTTCTACATTGGAAACAAAAGGCAACAAAATACTAAATGATACTTTTTGAGAAACGTACATTTACAAGCCTAATCCTACTGGTATTTTATTGTTTGATTAGAGGACTGGTGCATGAATTCATGCACCAGTGGGGTCCCTCGGCCTGGCCTGTGGGATCGGGCCAAAACCGGCTCTACGACATCCCCTGAGGGGTCCCGGATTGCGAGAGGGCACAGGCCAGGCCTAGGGACCCCACCAGTTCATGATCAGGGCCAGGGAGGGACTTGGGAGGCAAGCCTGCTGGGGAGGGACCGCGGGAGGGTTCCAGGGCGTCTCGCTCAGTCTCGATCGGCTGGACCCCAGCAGCAAGCTTACCTACCAGTCAAGTTTCTGCCCCCTGGTGGTCAGTGCACGTCATAGCGACCGGTTTACTGTCTTCCCCCAAATGGTCAGTGCATGTCATAGTGAGCAGTTGAGCAGCCTTAGCAAATAATTAGCATATATGCTTTGATTGGTTGAATGGATGACCAGACACTTAGCATATTAGGCTTTTATTATATAGGATAGTACAGATTTGAAATTCTGAGTCAGCTCATCTTCAGGAATTTTTTTTTTTTGAGAACGATTGGACCATCTGCCCTTATTTTTTGTATTAATAGAGTTTTTAAATAAAGATGAATTGTTTAATTTTCACATCAGAAAAGGTGAGCTAGGCATCAGAATACTTCATTGAAAAATACTTTTATATTTGAAATTGGAGATTGGTTACCTGCGGTGCAACCTGAATGAAAGCAACTCAGTTATATCCTGGGAAAATATCTTCCTTTATATGTGTTGGCATTGAAAGAGAAAGAAGGAAACGTAGGCATTCTTTAAAACCTTCTTCGTAGAGTAAATAAACCCAGTGTTAACATTTTTCTAAAAAAGTATTATCTTCTTAAGATAGATGTTGTTATTTTTCCAGTGTTACTGGTAAATTCTGGCCATTCTGCTCTGCCAAATAGGTATAATCATGAAATCACTTCAGATAGTTCTCAGAGTTCTGAAATTGTCAAGAACATCACTATTAAGTGAAAAATGAAAGAGGTAATAATAAATGATGAGATTGGAGTTTAAAAGACTGGCCTGGTTACCCAGCAGGAAGAGTAAATATTTTTTTTTTTTGAGTTACATTTGAGTTACTTTAGGGAGAAGGTACTCATCATGTCCTTGGGAATAAAATGAATTCCTCTACTAAATATAATCCAAATAGACTTAGCTCATGCTGAGAATAATTGGTTAAATTGCTTAGCATCCATACATGTAGCGGACAGATATGGATGGATTATTTCACGGAATTAATTTAAATGGAACATGAGGGATTATGTTAGGAGTGTTAAGAGATTATGACTCTGTCACTGTGGAACCCAAGTCCATCTTCAAGCGTTTGAGGAGGCTGCATGCTGTGAGGGATGGAAGGAAGTACGGACTATACGATGGTATCACAGTGTTCCTGCACTGCACAGCCTTGCTTCCCTTCAAAACATGAATCCCATGGGCAGTCAGTGAGCAGTGAGAAAACCACTCCCAGTTACGGGGAGCCTCTCTGGGTGCATCATAGTCCTGATGAGAACACAATAGAAAGGCCTGTGTTGAAATCTGTTTTCCTTTCTAGTTAAGAACTATTTATAAACATAAATAGTTATAAAGCATTCTGGGGTAACTTTGTCTTTAATATTTTCTAATTGTTTAATTACAGTTGATATACAACATTATATTAGTTTTAGGTGTAACAGCATGGTGATTCAACATGTATATACCTTACGAAGTGATAATCCCAATAGGTCCAAGACTTGGGGTAACTTCTTATTTTTCTCTTCCAGAATAGACACAATTATAAAATGATATTCTGGCCCGTCAGCAAAGTATTTATCTTTTGGTTCCTTGGAACACACAACCCAGGAAACAAACTCAAAGGATGACTCAGTGAAAAGGGAATGGGGAAGGCGTGAATGCCCCTTCAGAACACCCTGTCATTTTCTAATTTTGTGGGTAGAGGGAAAGGATTCAGTTTGCGAATCTAATTGAAGATCCTTGGCAGGGGTACTTGAAAGCAATACCAGGGAGATGCAGATTTCTCCCATGTTTAAAAAGATTCTGCCACCATCTTCACAAACCCTAAGTTACACTTAACGCTAACCTGCTTCGTTAGCATTTTCTCCGTGGTCATGAAGTAAACCCTCTGAGCTGCGTTATTTCTGACTTAGCTGGTTATCACTCTTGTCACTTATTTGCAGGCTACCTTTTAAATAGATTCCATCCATCTCCTGATGTAATAGACAAGTAGTTTGGCTCTCTGCTGTTTTTAAGTTAAGGAGCAAGGACTAAATAGCTCGACTTGCCTTTGCTACTTTGGTGGACAATTTTCCCAACAAATTTTAGGCGAGCGTTCATTTCTAGGAGCAAAGTGCATTTGAAAGTGCTCTGATGTGTGCGCGTAATAGTTTAGGCTAAGCTACAGCACATTGCTTCCCCTGGGCTGGAGTGGCAGGTCAGGCGGCTTTGTGAGGGAGTCACAGGATGTGTACTTGTCATGAGTGGGAGATCCTGATCATCTCCAACCAAGCAAAGAGAAGTGGAGAATAAATCAGATTTGGTATGGGCTGTGTATGTGGAGTCATAATTTGCTTTTAAAATAGGCAGCTCTAAAAACACTCATTGTGCCCAGCCGGCGTGTCAGTGGTTGAGCGTCGACCTATGAACCAGGAGTTCACAGTTCGATCCCCGGTCAGGACACATGCCCAGGTTGTGGGCCCGATCCCCAGTGTGGGGTGTGCAGGAGACAGCCGATTGATGATTCTCTCTCATCATTGATGTTTCTATTTCTCCTTCTCCCTTCCTCTCAGAAATCAATAAAAATATATTTTATAAAAATAAATAAAAATACTCATTGCAAAAGCAACTATGTATTTTTTAATGCATCTCAAACCCCATAATGGTCATGTTCTCATGCCATGTTCCTGCTTAAATAAGCAAAGGAGGGCCGGGGTCGCTGTGTCAAAGGGACTCGAGTTCGAGTTTCTAATCCCTTCATTAGCTCTGTGATTTCCTGTCCCATACATTCATTTCTTTCTGTAAGAAAGGAAAATAGGAAACATAAAATGTAATCTTTGGCCAGAGATAGTGCCTATCACCCCATCTTCATGTCTGTCATTCCCTCATCAAATACTTTTCCATGTGGGATAGAAGACAGAGCGGAATTTGCAGGGATCTTCATTTTCTGTATTAGAAATTCTCTATCAATTTTTTTCAGGTGCAAGACACTTCCTTTATTCTCTGTATTGTGGTGATACAACCAGAAGTACCTGTCAGACAACTGAAGAACCTTAACACCGTGCCCAGCAGCAAGCTGCTGTACCACCGGCTGGACCTCCTGGGCCAGCCCAGTGCCTGCCTCCACTTCAAACAGCTGGCCACTCTAGGTAAAGCCTTGCACTGCTCAGCTTCCTCTGTGGTCTTACTCGTAACAGTTCACCCTACATATCAGTTTGAATTTTGTAAAAATGTGCAGGCCTGCAGTGCCAGTTTCGGGATACAAACCTGAAAACATTTTGAGGCCTGGCCTTGGATGGAGTTCTCCAGCAGAAACAGAGATGAGGCTGCGTGTGTGGATGATTTATTACTGGTGGGTTCTCGGAGGAAGCCAGTGACCAAGTGAGGGGAACGGGATAGGGAAGGAGGAGAAAGCAGGCAAGAGTTTAATTTTAGGTAAGCTCCCAGCCTCAGCTTAACCCTGATCCTGTAGGGGGGCTTTGGAGTGTAAATTATACTGTAGGGTTTGCCCAGACTCAAGAAAGGTGCTGCACTTCCCTATTCCATAGTCACTGTCGGCTTTCTGCCAGTGCCGGCAACGGGGTGTTAGTGGCCCAGAGACAGTCCACCCAAGAGAGTCGCAGAGATGGCCTGCTAAATCAGATGTGGGGACGGGGGGGGATAGAAGGCAGGAGGTGGAGAAATAGTAAAAAGAACCCCTATATCTATATCACGTATCTGTGTCTGCCACAGGCCCCTGTCTTCCAAAGAGCTTAGGAAATAGGCAAAGAAAGCCAAAGGGAATTCATACTTGTATGTGCCAGGTATTGGACATTCATCATCTGAGTTGACCTATTATAGATGAGGGCATCGGGTTTATTGGAAACACGGACTGTTCCCAAGGTAGCACAGAAAGCAGCAAGGCTGTGATGTGACTCATGTTCCTCCCAGGCCACGATGCCACCTCCTGTATTGCACGCTGCCATGTGCCAGGCCCATGCTGGGCACTTGTAGTGTGTACTATTGATACAACACAGTGTGCTCACAGTACTGTAAACTTCTCTTTTCCACTGTTGAAATACTTAGGGTTTAAAATTCATGACTAAGAATCATTAGACCGTGAGCCCACTGAGTAGAGGGCGCACAGGTGGGAAGAGGATGAAGGATAGAAGCCACCAGGCTGAAGGTTACATGGGAGAGCGCTTGTGTTTGGGTTCCTTGTTTAAACTTTGTCCTATGGAGTTTCTGTCTGGATAGGAGATCAGGGGAGCAGGGCAGCCAAGCATTCTCTCCCAGGACACGGTCCAGCAGCGTAGACTCTGGGAAAGGGCCAGAGGTGTCCATCAGAAAAGGTTGGAGTTGACATGTGTGTGTTTGTTGAATTTAGGTTTTGTCTTTGGTTTTCATGCAGCAGAGTATGTATGCCCTTTAATTCACATTTTTAAGAAATGCTTACTGAAGTGCTAGGATGTGCGTGATTCTCTTAAGTGCTGTGGGGGCAAGGTAAGCATGACTGCTGGTGAATATGAGGTCACTATTCTGAGATTTGAGATGGTGACGTGCAGCAGTTTTTCTAGATGAGAGAAAAACTCGAGCCTAGACTGTTCACGTCCTTTGGAATAACCCTCATAGCTGCACTGTCCGGTATGGTAGCCACTAGCCTTGTGTGGCTGCTGAGCACTTGACATGTGACTAGTCCAACTTGGGATTCACTGTAAGTGTGAAATATTTAACTTTTTATGTTGATTACATGTTAAAGTGATAATGTTTTGGATAGATTGGATTCCATAAAATATACTGATAAAATTAATTTAACCTGTTTGCTTTTACTTTTCTTAATGAGACTACTGGAAATTTTTGAATTAGATTTGGGATCGCATTGTATTTCAGTTGCCTAGTGCTGCCTAGTAGAGATAGTCAGAAATGTAGTTTATCAGCTCACATACTTTGCATGAGATGAATGGACTGATCCTATATCACACAGACAGACCTCAGGCCAATGGCTGATTTTCACTAGACATTCTCACCACCCGACTTCTCCTTGGCAGTAGAACCCCCTCTCACCCCAGGACAATGTGGAGGGGTCATCGAGAGCAGTTTAGTATCAGTTGGTAATGAAAGTGACGCAAAATAATTATAATAAAAAGGGAATGGCAAAGAAGTGGTTTCCATCTAATTCTATTGATGATGGAGATTTTGAGGCAATGTGTCCAATATGTATTAGAGCTCCCTCCGGAGAGCTGACGGAGGGACATTGTCTTTCCTGGTACACAAAGAAGTAAAGAACTTTTCAGTGTATATAAACCATTGTGGTTAAATATACATGTTAGTATACAAGTATATGGGTACCTCCTACACACAAAGCCTTGTGTCCTCTCGTGCTTGGTTCTCTCTCCCTCAATCCCTCTTACTGCAGCGAGCTTTCCTAAAATGCAAGCCTCTGTCGCTACAAGGAAGGTCCATCCCCAAGGTGCCTCTCCTCCTCTTCCCTCTCACCCTACTCTTTTGTCTCTGAAATACTATGTTACCTTTTAACATTTTTTTATATTATTGCATGATTCTTATGTTATTGTTTTCTTTCTCCTTTTTAAAATTCCTTGTCTCTCCAACTGGGTCCTAAGCTCTCTGAGTTCAGAGACAGCCCTCTTTCTCTGGCATGTTCCTCCACGAAGGCCCATGAACACAGCACACTGCTAGGCAGCCTACCCTGTTTAAGCCTCTTAGATATGAATAGAATAATAATCTCCCAGGCTACCCCCTGCTGATAGCATGACAATGAGGTGAGACAGCATTCCTAGAAGCACCCTCTCTGGTAATGGTGAACTACTTAACCCTGACCCATCCTTCTGAGGACAACAAAACTCCTGGATGGAAACCCTTTTTAAAAAATTCTTCTTGAAAAGCATCAAAGAACTGACATGATAGTTAGGTCCTGGGTCAACGTATAGGAAAATCTAAGAACTCAGAGAAGAAAGTGAACACCTTAAAGCCACTTTTGCAGTGAACATATTCACCAATCCAGAAGAAACAACTGTGAAATTACACTGTGCTTTAAGTAGCTGCTTATGGCTGGGGGGAGAGGCAGAAATCAAATCCCAGGTCTCCAGAAGGTGGAGACTAATAAATAACGCCCCTCTCCTTCCATATATATGCCTTTAGCAGAGGTCTTATCAGACTTCATCTTGAGGGTAAGGATGAATTGAAACTAAATCAACCCTTGACTTGGGATTCCTGTCATCTGCGTGGTCTAAGGAATCTCAGGCATTAACTAGTCATGGACTAGTTGAATACCAAAGTCCCACCATGCAGCACTTAGGCTAGTGTCCAGTCTCCTTATTGGGATGTGTTTTGGCCTTACCACCTCTCCCCTCTGGGGGGCGAGGGGAGGGGCACCTGGCAGAATCACACAACACTTCTCTCTGGAGGAAGGTATTCCCGTCCTGTTAGGCCTCAACTATTCTTACTAATTTGTCTAACATCCAGCGCCATCAGAAATAACTAGGCCACAAGGAAACAGGACACCGTGACTGAGAACTAACAAAAGGAATAGAAAGTGACCCATAGATTTAAATGAGATAGGACACAGGATTCTAACGCTTTTAAAAATAAGAATGAACAATGAAAAATGTCAAAGCCGAAAATGAAGTGTTCATGATTTATCATGTAATTCACTGAGCATTTCTGTCTTAATAGAGGGCAGGGCTTTTCCTCTTAGATGGGATCAACAATGACCTATGTCTAGGTAACTACTACCTTTTCTACAGGCTTTCGTTTATGCCGAGTCTGGCTGTACCCGTCTGTGAGGATCTTACTTTATTTTATTTTTGCATTGACTCCAATATTCCATTTCTCTCCCTAGATACTAATACCAGGGTGAACAGTAATAGTGAGCACTGAGGGCACTTGCCGTGTGCCGAGCACCGATCTGCGTGCTTTACATTGAACTCATTTGCTTTACATAGTGTATTAGCTGATATAATTCTCACCATAGCTCTGTAAGGTTGGTGCAGTTATTTCACCCCCCCACCCCCCCATCCCTCGCCGCCCTTTGCAGATGATAAAAACACCACGTACAGTACAACTTTTGCCCAACGTCACGCAGCCGGGAAACGGCGGAGCCCAGGTTCAACCCAGCCTGGCTCCGTGTCCTGCGCTGCCTCCTTGATCCTCATATATATATCATGTGTAGCTCTCAGGCATTTTGCACATTGGCCACATCAGCACTTGCATATATTTGTATGTGTATCTCCTCTGGTTCGCTCATGATTGTAGCCCCACGTCGAGTTCTTTGCTTTCCTCTGGGAGACTCTTAAGCCCCCACGGCAGACAGGGTGGCGGGGCCTTAGGGGCACTTCTGTGGGGACCTGAGAGGAAGGCCCGGCGTTCTCAGGCCTGTTTGTCCGCTGTCTTTCAGAGAGTCCAACCGTCATGCTGTCTGCTGGCAGCTTTTCCTCCCCCTATGAGCACCTCAGCCAGCCCGAGACAAAGCGCATGGTGGAGCACTACACAGCCTACCTCAGTGACAACACCCGTCTCATTGCCAACCCGGGGCTCAAAGTGAGTGCTGGCGTGGGGCCCCATCCCGGGTGCCCTGTGCCCAGGCCTGGAGGACCTGCTGACTATGAGCCTTGGATGTGGGAAGCCCAGGCCTGGATCTGTGCCTCTCGGCTGGAGAGCCAGAAAGACAGCATGTGGCCAGGGGAGGTTGACGGTGATGCCCCTTCTGATGGATGAAGAAGCCTGGGAGCCAGATGAACAAGCTCTTTCAGGCCTTAGATGCATGAGGGGTTTCCTAGGGGCGGGAGGGAGGGTGTGAGAGTTAGAGACCAGTGACACTTTCCCAGGCCTGTTTTTCCAGGAGAGAGAAGAAAAGTGCCCCTACTGTCTGTTGAGATCACTATGATGACGTTTAAGGAGCAGAGATTTAGCTGCCGTGTGTGTGTGTGTGTGTGTGTGTGTGTGTGTGTGTGTGTGTGTGTGTGATGCTTCTGTAGGATCTGTCCCCTTAAACGCAGAAAGCCTCGCTAAAATGAACAATGGAGTAAATCCCATTCCCACATCCACGGACTGCATTTCAGTAAGCTTTTGTTTCCCCCAAGTGTGGCTGTGCCCATCTGCTGGGGAAAGACTTGGAAGAAGTAATTGGGCTTGGCTTCCCTGCCAGAGAGCGCTGGGCAGTGCTGCCAGTGGTCCCCTCTCCTTTCATGTGCGTCTTAAAGGATCCCCGCTATGTCTTCCTTTGTCTCCCAGTTCTCTGTCAGAAATGAAGTAATGGCTACCAGCCACGTCACAGATGAATGGATGACACAAATGGAAATGAGTAGCCTGAACACTTACATTGTCCGCCGTTACATAGCAACACCCAATGGCGTCCTCAGAATTTATCCTGGTTCCCTCATGGACAAAGCATTTGATCCCACTAGGAGACAATGGTGAGTTTTCGGGGCTTCCATTTTCAAAGGTTCCCCCCCAAACCCTGGAGAGACATGATAAGTACATACTATAAAGCAACTTCAGGCGGTCACACCAAAGAAGGTACTTTCATGGCAGTGAAAACATGTTTTTGAATAGTGTGTTGTTGTTTTTAATGTACTAACAGCTTTGTGGGTTTCCTCTGTGTACAATGTTTTTATCTCTTCATTGAAATTTTGAGACTGAAATGCTTTATGCTCAGCCATTTCCATTCCTGGTAGTTCGTTGGATTCTACCTTGTGTGCAGTGTGTCTATAGTGGGCATACTTAATGTCACTGCGCATGTTTATGGCATCCTATTACAGCTCAGATAAGACCTATGGAAAATAAACAAGTATGAATTCAAAAACTTTTTTTTTTTTACTTTTGGACTTTCTTTTTCTCTGATTTTCAAAAACAAATGCTAGTCAGATGGTATAGCAGGGAAGCAATTTGGGCATAAAAACAAGATTTCTAGTCTTGTGCTGCTTGGTAACTAAGTCACTCATGAGTCGGCTCTTGTTTTACTGCCTGTTTCCCCACCCTTCCCAATCCAGGATGCATTTTTACGTGCCCAATTGTATTTGTTTCTACTTCATTCATTAATTTATTTTTATTTTAGCCTCTAAAACATATAGACCAGTGGTTCCCAAGGTGGGGCACCCGCCCCACAGAGAGGCAATTTGACTTTTAAGAGGGGCAATTCCAGAGGTATTAACAGTGAATTTTTGCATTTGTTATGGTTCTAGGGGCCTTGTAAAGAGCATATAAATATATATTATGACATATTTATGCATTTCAGTTCCCTATTATATGTTTTGAAACTATTTGCTATTTTTTCATATCATTTCATATTATTATTATTATTATTATTATTTAACAATTTATTAGTGATTTATGAACAGGAGTTCGCTTTTTGAATAATAAGAATTATATGTCACAGGGGGCATCAGGATTTTAGAGATGCTTAGGTGGGGCATGGCCAAAAAAAGGTTGGGTGCCACTGATCTAGACTGTAGGTCTTGTTAAAAGCTCAGACATATCCTGAGTTCTGTATCTTTTTTAAAGGAAAATTTTAGATTTTCTTGACCTCTTATATTGATGCTGCTATGGTCAGACATAAAAGATATGAACGCTTTTGAATTTTATTGTAACATAGGCACTATTTACAGTAAATACTTTTACCGTTTCAAACTTTTTTTTCAATTACAGTTGTATTCAGTATTATTTTATATTAGCTTCAGATGTACATTGTAGTGGTTGGGCAATCATATACTTTACAAAGTGTTCTCCCTGATATTTCCAGTGCCCACCTGGCACCATATACAGTTATTACAATGTTAGTGACTATATTTCCTATGCTATACTTTGCATCCCCATGACTATTTTTTAACTACCAATCTGCACTTCTCAATCCCTTCACTTTTTTCACCCAGTCCCCCTTAAATATTTTTTTGAGTTACCAGCTCCCTTTTCTTTGGAATTCACAGTTGTTCATATCCTAAAGTAATGTAACTTTCTTTGGTCTCTACTAGGTATCTCCATGCAGTAGCTAATCCAGGGCTGATTTCCTTGACTGGCCCTTACTTAGATGTTGGAGGAGCTGGCTACGTGGTGACTATTAGCCATACAATTCATTCATCCAGGTAATATTTTCATTAGTTCTTAGTCATTTCTTGAACATGGCAAGGGTATTTTGAAAATTTAAATAGGTTAATGGCAAAAGGATGGCCTTTGAAATGAAGCAAGCTGAGGTTTGATTGTCTTTTTTTTTAAATGTTTTAATTGATTACAGAGAGAGGGAGAGAGAAAGATAGAAACATCAATGATGTGAGAGAATCATGGACCAGCTGCCTCCTGCATGCCCCCTACAGGGGATCGAGCCCCGCAACCGGGCATGTGCCCTTGACCAGAATTGAACTCGGGACCCTTTAGTCCGAAGGCTGATGCTCTGGCCACTGAGCCAAACCGGCCAGGACTTGAGTGTCTTCTTTAGCCGTGTCCTCTCAGATTCCGTGGGCTTCCCTCTGCCATCTGTAAAATGGGGATAATACCGCCTCACAAGGCTATCATGGTTGAGTCATGAAAAGCTCTTACCCTGTTCTTGGCAGCCAGGATGATGCTTATGAAGAAGAAAAAGAAGGATGTTAGATTCACTAGAGCAGTTTGTAGAAATGCCAGGCTTACCCCAATCAAAGAAATAGCAATAGGAGCCCTGGCCGGTTTGGCTCAGTGGATAGAGCGTCGGCCTGCGGACTGAAAGGTCCCAGGTTCGATTCCAGTCAAGGGCATGTACCTGGGTTGCGGGCACATCCCCAGTAGGAGACGTGCAGGAGGCAGCTGATCGATGTTTCCTTCTCATCGATGTTTCTAACTCCCTATCCCTCTCCCTTCCTCTCTGTAAAAAATCAAAACATATTTTTTTTAAAAATTAAAAAATATATAAGAAATAGCAATAGGAGCCTGACAATTGATCATTACCAGAGAGTGTTTTCTGGAAGAAGGGAGCGTTCTCAGTGAAGAGAGAGAAGTATCAAGACATCACATTTATTTCCTCTTGTATTGCAGTCTAACTCTAGAACCATATAGGAGTCTGTTGTTTTTATTTTGTCCTCCCACTGCCTTCTGAAAAATAAAAAGGCATTTTGAAAATTGATTTTCCGGGAATGCTATAAAATGTCAGTATCACTGTAAATATATTTAGGGTGCTGTATATTTCCTGTTTTTGAAGTTTCAGTATTTAAACTACAAATGTCAGTGAAATGTTGGGTGGAGAGGCAAGTCAAACACATTAAACTGTTTTAATCCCTTCATTATACAAATAGCTGTTTTTCCCTAGTGACCAAGAAAGACCATATTTTGACGAGTACCTGTAATGATACCTTAAAATTTATGGGAGACAGATTTCCTTGCACAACCTTATGCTTCTCACTGGTGCTCATTATATACCAAGTGATTGACATTCGGTAAATTCTTCTAAGGCAGGTTCATTGGGAGTAAGAATTCGGAAGCAGCTCTGTGTGGAATTTCAATCATGACCTGTGTCTCCGTGGAAAGCAGGGCCCTGCCGCCAGCCAAGTGTTGATTCCTTTGCAGGGCACTGTATCTGTTTGGCTCAATCAGCTGCTCCCATCATACAATATTTCACATGTAAACAAGGAAACACTCAGTTAGAACAGATTTTTTCCCATGCTTTCATTAAGTCACCATCTGCTAGGCAAACGCCTACTATTGTCTGAATAGCAAGGCTTGGCATCCCTCCTACACTGATCAGTTGAGAAAAAGTAAACAAAGGTGATTTCTTTGAGGGGACAGCAGTCACCTTGGCCTTTGAGGACAATGGAATGGGCTCTGAAGGATATTATTGGGAGGCAGGTCGCAAACAACTACCCGTGTGTTTCTTCCTTAGCCTCTGGCATTCCATCGGGCTTGTCCCACCTGGCCACTCATCCACACCCCTTAGCTCTCCCTTCTACCTTCTATACAGTATTCCTTTTGTTGGTGGAGTGGGGTTGCCACAGGAAGGTGCAGGTTTTTATGCTCGTGTGCATATGCACATATACATGTTTTTGTTGGGTTTGAATGGGTGGAAGAATTTCCATTGAGTTTACTTATAAATATTTACGGCGTTAGTCCAAATGAAGCATGATGGAAATGTGATGGGCTTTCAAGAGAGAAATACCTGCATTCAATTTCCTTATTTTGGTTAGTTTTTAGAGTGTGTTTAAACTCTACAAGGTTAGTTATTTGAGTGTAGCAAGAGTTAAATGGCCATTTAAATCCTGGGTTCTGTCCACCAGTCCCTCAGTGAGAATGAATTCCAGGAATAAGTACCCGCTCTTGCCTTGACCAATGTACAGTCTTGGGGACTTGTTATTTGAACATTTTTCTCAGCTGAGCGTGCTTTTCTTATTTAAAGCCATGTACTTTTCATTCAACACAGTTTATCATGCAAGTCAACCACCTCTTCTGGTTCTCAAGCAGAGCCTCTGTGGCTTTAATGTGTGTATTGGTAGATGGGCTCTCTGAAAAGGCAGTTTTTTCTCAAATAATTGCTAGTGAATCTGGCCTCATGTGCCAGCTTGAGAGCCTGACGTCCTCCTCAGATCTGATTCTGCTCTAAAAAAGTAGATTTGCCACTTCCTATTTGTATGACCATAAACAAGTTCCTTCTTGCCTTGGTTTCTTAACCTATGAAAGGAATATTTGGTTCTATCTCAAAAGATTCTCCAAGGATTACATTAAATAATGCATGTGAAGCTCTTAGAACAGTGCCTGGCACATGGTAAGGGCTCAGTACATGTTATATACTTATTATTATTATTCCCTGACCCCCTGGCCTCGTATGCACAACAGAGACAATAATGCCCCTGGTGAATGAGGTGATGTGTGTAAAATGCTTAGCCCTCTACTTGACAATATCGAATCCCAAATAAGTGGCAGTTATTTTTATCATCATTCCGTTCGGGCTTTAGATTTCTGGCATTTTCATAGGCCAGAGGAGAGAATTTAAGCTGATGTTCAGCTTATCAGGAGGCCTCGTCATTCATCGTTGGTTTTTGGCAGTGGTTTGGCTGATAGCTTGGGGAGGATCTTTTCTGACTCAATGCTCGCTTATCAGATTCTTCCAAGAACATCATTAGTGGCCTGAGAATTGAGGTGTGCCTCTATGGAGAATGATAATGCTGATAAAGATGATGAAGTACCGTCAGTGATTAGGGACTGATCATTTGAGTCCTTGGCAGAGAAAATCTCACAAACAGCGTGGTCTATTGTACGTAGATGTAGAAATGACAGCGTTGTTTGATTTTTCTATGGTAATCTTTGAGAGTTGCCATGGTAACAGTGTACATTTTTGAAATGCAGGTAAAATATGAATGTTAGACTTACATGGGCAATATGCATGCTTTTACTTCAGCATGTGGATCATATTGGAGCAGATGACAGTCAAACAGAGGCCATCATCTTAACTTGTCCCAAAAAACCTGAGTTGTATTTTTTTACTGAGGCAGCTGAAGTAGTGCAGAAAGAGCCAGATTTCCATACTGGACTCTGTATCATAAATAAAAGGTGATCAATCTTGTTTACGTCTTCTAACCATTCTAAACCTAATTTTTCATTCATTAAGTAGGAACTATAATTCCTTTCTGACAACTTTGCAGGAGATGAAATAGATCATGTAAAATTGCTTGGAACCTCTTAAGGAGACAGTGTAACCTAATGGTTGGGGCATTATAGACTTTGGAGTTGCAGACACTGACTTTAAATTCCTGCTTCCACTAGTTGTTCACTGTGAGACTTTGGCCAAATACTTAATCTTCCCAAGCTTCAGTTTCCTAGAAATGATAAAGCCTCATAAGTTTGCTGTGAAGACATCATTGAAATGATACCAGAGTGCCTATCAGTTGTGACTATTCAGTAAATGGAAGCTGTTACTATTATCGTAATGGTGGCTGTTATTTAGACTCATCACTCTCCTGGACAGCCAAAAGAGGTTTAAATTTCTTTTGACTGATTCTTCAGGAAAACATTTGCTATGAAGCACAAATCCCATGTAAGGTATTAACTCATTAATTTCTTTCACAGTGGAATTTAAGTTACTTCAGTAATAATGAGGCTCCTATTGAGGCAATACCCTCTCAAAGATAATCCCACACAATCTTCCCACATCTCATGCCAAACACACTTTGATAGAAAACTCTGATAGAAACTTTAGTATGTGTTATGGTCCCTTTTTTCCAGTGGTTATTTTGGGAGGGGGTTTGGAATGGGGATGCGGTCTGGGGTGATAGAAGTTAGTTTCAGTGTTGACAGTAACTAGGAGGAGTCAGTTGTCTACATGGCAAGGCTAATTTCACTCCCAAATTCTGATTTTCCAAAAGAGGATTTCACTTGGGGAAGTTCCTTCTGAACTTTCCAATTAAAATTTTTAAGATTTTTGTCAATAGCATTGCCATTTTTCTTTTGGTGTTTTCTTTATAAAGAGATCAGTTGGGTGGATGATGATAATTACAGACTCTTGGACTGTGCCATGTTGGGTAAACCTTGAAAACTCCCAGCCACAAAAGGGGCCACGTAACCAAGCCCTTTCAACTGCTCGTGGACATAGATTAAGAAGAACCTAGGTTCCAAGTGAGAAGCCAGTGCTTCTGATACATATCCAGATACTTCTCTGAAAGAATAATGAATTCATGCTGTCCACAGCTGAGTTTTAAGCCCTATATAGTTTTGTGTGTGTGTGTATGTGTTTTAGAATAACTTTTACTAAAACACCTTATTGGGTATTTTTTTTATATGTTTGGCAGCTTGCTAAGTACTATAAATATACTACCTCATTTAATAGCTTTATGAAATAGGTAATTATCCCCACTTTCAGATGAGAAAACTGAAGCTTAAAAGGTGAAGTATTGTCCCAGGAGCCACAGAGATAGAAACCAACAGGGCCAAGATTTGATCCCAGATCTGCTTGATTCCAGAGCTAAAAGGGTCGCACCATGTTGTACTGCCCAACTTTGTCTTCCTTGGCACTCCTGTTTTTGAGACTAGGTGAAAGATCTGGCCTATGAACCAGGAAAGTCTTGTTCTAAAATATGAGTTGTGTTTTGCATGGAGCCAACGTCAGTATTATAGGAGGAAAACTTGTTTTTACTAAATTTTTTTGTGACCTTAATACTAGTCAGTTAACCTTTGGGAGATCTCAGCTTCTCTACCTATAATTAAGGGGATGACTCAGGCTCCTTGTCTATAGGTTCCCAGATGTGAGGAACCATAGTAGCCATGCATCCAGCCTGCTACTTGATGCCTATTCCCTCCCACCCTCATGTTCTTGCCAAAGAGTAGTCCAGTCATTGCCTGCACATCTGTAGTCAGGACTAGCCGTATTCCACAGCTGCACCTTACTTGGGCTGGTCTCTTTTTTTTAGAAACTTCTACCTTTCGTCCTGACTTTTCCTCTCATCACATCTCCATGTTACGCTAGCTCAGTCGTTTAATTGATGGTTTTTATAGGGGTGGAAAGTGTGGAGGAACAGTGGGCATGCATTTCTCATACCATACAATGTCCTTAGGATGAGCATGGCTTTTACCTTTAAATAACCATGCCTCCCTTCTCTTTGGTCTTGTTCACATGAAGTACACAGATGTCTTCTGGTCACACTGTGGCTGTGATGGGCATTGACTTCACGCTTAGATACTTCTACAAGGTTCTGATGGACTTATTGCCTGTTTGTAACCAAGATGGCGGCAACAAAATAAGGTAAGCTTTTGGGGGGCACCGTTTCCTTCCTAGCTGCAAAATACAAGGAAAATGATGTCAGGTTTCTCCAGTTGAATGGCAACTACAGTGTCATGGTCAGGACCAGAAATTGAGTCCATGGTCTGACTGTTTTATTAAGAAAGTTTTTCTAAGACGCATGTTGTGATTTGGACAAACAGACCTGGCTTATAACAGAGAGAGTAACTGTGGCACAGGATTCTCTGAAAGCTCTTGTTTCTTTAGAAGTCAGTAATTAGAGGGTTCCTATGTCTGGGGTGTTAGAAAGACCAGAGGGTACTCTTGGGTAGCACTTTTGATGTTAACTTAGTTATTAAACCAAAGTCCTTGTGAGATATTTCAGATGCTTAGATTGTTCCTTTCACATTTCCCCAGAAAGAGGCTCATGGAACTAAAAGTCTTTTCCGCTTGAATTTCAAAAGAACATGTCTGATCAAAGCAAAGGCATTCCCTTGATTTAATGCAGGCCACTTTTAAAAATAGCGTTCTTATTTCAATCTCGTGACCCATGCTTCATATCACCGCTAAGATTCACATTGGCCCTTAATGGGGAAGTACAGGATTCATGGCAAATTGTTTTGAAGAGTGTAGAGTAAAATAGAGCAGAATATAGTCTTGATTAAAGCAGTTCTGGCTTTACTTATTTAGTATTTCTATCCAATATATTTTTTATGTCTCCCGAATGTCATATTTTATGAATGCTTATCATCGAAAGGAGAAATTGTATGGTTTACTTCAAGTGTGTGCCTGTAAACATTCAAGGCCACTCTTTTCAGAATCTCCCTCCTCAAAATAAAGAATTAACTTCTTGCTTATACATCCTTGCCAAAGATCTTCGAGCCCATCTTCCTTGGACTGGGTGGTCACATTCTGTATGTACTATAGGTGACGTCAGAGGCAGATGTAACGCTCTCATCTTAAACTGATCCACCCCTGAAGAAGGATGTACCTGTTAACCTGACTGCCATCGTCTTCCATTTTATCAATGAATATTTATTGAGAACCTGGAATAAATGCAACTTGTTTTAGGGCTAGCAAGACCAGTGCTCTGTGAAAGCACAGAGAAACAGCTCCAGCGACTGAGGGTTGTCACTTGTGTTGGTGCAGGTGTTTCATCATGGAGGACAGGGGTTACCTGGTGGCACATCCAACCCTCATTGACCCCAAAGGCCACGCGCCTGTGGAACAGCAGCACATCACCCACAAGGTATTTGTTGCAAAGCAGGTAGCTCAGCTCTCCCGCAGCCTGCAGCTCATTAATTACGTGGCCTGTGTCTTCTGCTTGGCCTTCTTAGGAGCCCCTGGTAGCAAATGACATCCTGAACCACCCCAACTTCGTCAAGAAAAACTTGTGCAACAGCTTCAGTGACAGGACAGTACAGAGGTTTTACAAGTTCAACACCAGCCTTGTGGTAAGTCTATTCCTTAACACTCGCATCCCTTCCCACTGTGAAATATAAAGTAGAATAATGGTGATGTTTATCTTGCTCTTGGCTGTTCCATTGAATTAGAATTATAGAATGACAGGACAGGACCCGAGTCCAGCCCCCCAATATGACAACGGTGGGATATAAAGCCCAGAGTAGAGAAGTGACTGTTGTAAGTGCTCCCACTGGGTATTTTGTTTCAGTGTTGTCTGCTAACGCCTGTCCCACTCTCTTGTCTGAATACATGCGGCACCGTGTTTCTCTCTTCCTGTCTTCTAGACATCACTCCGTCTCCTGAAATTTGTAAAGCTTACTTAGGTCAGCTCTTGGTCTTCCACCCTGTAAGATGGAAGTTCTCATGTACATCACCCAAAAGTCCTTTCTTTTCTTTAGCTTAGGATACTCTATGATTTGAGGGACTGCAAACTTACCTAAATAAATTTGTAAGTAATCCTAGCTGGGTGCGCACTAAAACAGGTAACGTTGGAACCAACAATTAAAACAAAAAGTTATCCAGAAGAAGAAAGCTTTTTATTTGAAATAGATATTTACATCACTAAATGTATAATTAAAATTGATTTTAAAGATATGATAGCTTAAATGAAAATCCTAATTCTATTTAGTCTCAAAAAAAAAGCAACAGCAAAAACAGTTTTCTGGAGGAACAGAAGAATTTTTTAAATGAATATGTGAAAAGGAGAGTGTGTTCAGAACAAGAAAAGTGTTATTCCTCCCTTCAGAACCCATGTCATTCTGAGGAGCACACTCTCCAGAGGGGACATTGACAAACCTGAGCGCTGTCAGAGGGAAGCTGCCAGGGAAGGTTGTCCTGTGGAAGTCTAACTTACCCAGTATCTACTATCATTTGTACCAAGATTTCACATGGAAAATAATACAATAATTAATAAATAATAATGCAAGAATAAACTATGTTTTACGTACTCACAGCTGTAAACCTGCTTTTGCTGACCCCTGTATGAATTAGGATCATTTCTTAATGGTGTCAGTTATTCCAAAATGGACCTGGAGCATTCCTGGCTATTGGAGCTAACAGGATGCAAAGCCTATGCTATTGCTTATGTTGTAGAGGCCGGCATTTTCCAGGCAGTGGAAAATTTGCCTAGACCTCTAAGAACCCATTCAGTGCCACGGCTCTCAGTTGGGTTTATCCTCACCACGCACGTGTAGGGCATGCTGGCATGGAAACAACTTAAAAAGGCTTTGGTTTTTAAATAATTTTGTTATTCTAAAAGAGCAGATGTTTATTATCTAAAGGGAGGGTGCAAATGCCTGTTTTCTGATTATTTAGGTTTGCCTTTGAATAAATTCTGAACTATTCCTTACCGGAGAGCTGTCTTTTATTGCTTCTTGCATTTATTTCCATTGTATGATGTATATACAGCTGTTAAATGAGCATTATCTCTGATGGGATTGTAAATAATTTTTATCTCCCAACATTTTAACATAACTATGTCCTACTTTTGTAATCAGAGACAAAGTGTTATTGTACGCTGTTTTCAGCAGATGGTTCAGAGGTTGTTTTCACCGCGGTAGGGCTGAGTCTTTGCATTGTTGTCTGTCACTTTTGACACCTCGGTTGTCTACAGGGGGATTTGACGAACCTTGTGCACGGCAGCCACTGTTCTAAGTACAGACTGGCCAGGATCCCAGGAACCAACGCGTTTGTGGGCATTGTCAATGAAACGTGCGACTCCCTTGCCTTCTGTGCTTGTAGCATGGTGGATCGGCTCTGCCTCAACTGTCACCGGTAAATATGCGATGGGGCCTAGTCTCTGCTCATCCTGCTATTGAATAATTTAACTGATGCCAGTCGTTCTGAAGGGGCATCTGCAGAATAAACAGAAAGTGCTGTTGTGTGTCCTGGTTACAGAAGCGTTTAGAGCTATGTTGTTTGCAGCAGCCTTATCCAAAGGGCAGTGGGTTGAGGCCAATTGTGTATCTAAACTTTTGGTCATCATTTCGTCGTTACTGTCCATTTTAACTAGCTCAAGTGTTGTTTGGTTTGTTTTGTTTTGTTTCCCCTGGTATGTGAACAACATGTACTTTATTATTGACCTTCTGCATGGTCACTTTATCTTTGCATTTCAGAATGGAACAAAACGAATGTGAATGTCCCTGTGAGTGCCCTCTGGAGGTCAATGAGTGTACTGGCAACCTCACCAATGCAGAAAACCGGTAAAAAAAATTTATGTACTATATATGAGGTGTTCCCCAAAAAGTGTGTACATACTTTAACAGCCGACAACAGCGGTTACTTCTGAAAAGTAAGATTTAGAATGGTGAGTGAGGGGAGGTAACATCCACTTTTGATTTTATGTATTCCTATTTTGTTGAATATTTATTCTTTCCTAAATTTTTTGATATTTCTTTTGCACGTAAAGATGAACAAATTGAAGCTCAGAATAGTTAAGTGATTGGCCCAAGATTTTATACAGCTAAGTGGCAAAGCCAGGATTTAAACCCAGATCTGTCTGACACCGTAGGGGCCAGGGGCATGATGAGCTTGGCATGTACGTGGTCCTAACCTCCAGACTTGCTCCTGAATAGAAACCCAAGCTGCGAGGTCCACCAGGAGCCGGTGACATACACAGCTACGGACCCTGGCCTGCAAGATGCTCTTCACCAGTGTGTCAACAGCAGGTGCAGTCAGAGGATGGAGAGCGGGTGAGCAGGGCCCAGGGACGCTTTCACGTCAATGTGATGGTGTGGAGAGTAGAACCCAGTAAAGTATAGTGACCAGCGGCCTCCGCCAGCTTTTCCAGCTGGTATTTATTATGTATCTTCTTGGTGTTTTAAAAAGTAGTATCTGTTTTTTTCAGGTCCAAAACTGATACTCCATAAGCCTTTTATTTATCCACCAGGTTTAAGCGCATCCAGTTTTCACATGTTACAGCTACTTGGCATTTATACCGTATGTGACACGTGAGCGGGAAAGTTATTCTTGAGATAAAGTGTGAAAATAAATGAATGAGGGGACATGGTGTGAAGGCGCAAGAGGGCGGGACAGGAACTCATGGGCTCCAGAACCCAGCAGTCAAGGTTCTGTGTGCGATGCATTGAAGCTTAACCATTTTATTTCTTAGAAAGCAGGTAATGCTTCCTGGTGGTTTTGAGAACTGAAAACTGTGTGTTCTCGTCTCCTTCCACCTCCTCCCTAGGGCGTTTGGGACTAGACAGTATGCTAGAGGCTGTGGTGACCTAAAGGGATGGGAGTGAGGTGATTCATTTATTATATAGAGAGCTGCACGTCCATTTGATGAAACAGTTAGTGGGTAGAAAGGGCGACCAGTTCTACTTTGGCTATAGATTTTGGCAGAGGAATGTTAGGAATAAATTGGGATGTTATACAGTAACCAAAAGTCAACTAAGTTTGAGGAAATATTCTTTTAGAGCCATAGTACACTTAACTTATTAAAAGCTCTAAGAAATTGACAGGAAGAAAATCTGTTTAACTCACCTCTATTTCCCAAAGTTATTTGACCATATTTTTCTTCCTTTTTTTTTTTTTTTTTTTTTTATGACCAGACACTTGGGTGATATTAGGCCAAAGTCCAACAAACCTTGGGGCCACTCGGCCTTTTAAGATGATTTTAAATAATCCCGTACTCATCCATGCCACATGGATTTCATGGTTGGATTCATAGAGAGCAATTTTCTTTCTCTCATTTCCAAGTTGTTGAGGGACATAAAGCAGGTCGTTGCTATTCTGGTTTTATAAGGAAAGGAAACTGATGCTCGAGGAGTCAGAGCACTCGTGAGTAATGGACATCTGGAGAGCTGGATGCCCCCGCCCACGTGCCCTCCCCGCCTGGCACTGTTCCTGGAACACTCAGCTTCGTCTCTCTGGCAGGGACTGCTTTGGTGTGCTGGACTGCGAGTGGTGCATGGTGGACAGCGATGGAAAGACTCACCTGGACAAAGCCTACTGTGCGCCCCAGAAAGAATGCTTTGGGGGGATTGTGGGAGCCAAAAGCCCCTACGCTGATGACATGGGAGCCATAGGTATGTTTGCCGGGAACCCATAATAAGTTGATTCTTGAAGACACATTTTCCTGTCTTTAAAAAGGACAGAAACCTTAAAACGATCCTCTACGCTGCTTCCCTGATTCCTTTGCCAGTCATTTTTCATTACAAAACCAAGGCCGCTGATATCCTCCAAAGCTGGCGAGATATTCTGTGCAGAGTGAGCAACCGTCGGGCCTGCCAGGTTTTGCAAGCCTGGAATTCATTCTCATAAAGCGTGTTCTGATAAATGTCAGGCCTGATCTCCGCGTGGCTGAACCCCAGAGTCTGTTTGAATGTGAGTCCCAGCTGTCAGAAGTACAGGGCCGATGGTGGGTGGAGGGACCGCCACACATCCATTTCCCTCACTTCATTTGCAGAGCGAGAAGTCGTGTGGCCACAAATCATTATTCAGGGCCATTGAGGTCAACGGAAGCCAGAGCTTCCCAATGCAGCTGGAGTGGCTTGGGGTGAGGGACAGGATCACTGTAGGGGAGAAAGCCTCAGGGATTGGGCTCCAAGACCTCAAAAATACTACCTGCATCCCACAGTGAGATCTCAATGTCTTCACGGAGTTAGCACAAATGCCTAAAGCTTAGCTGGCAGGAGAGGCAAATATTTAAGCCTTTAGTGAATACCTTGTTTACTAGCAACTCCCCACATTAGCCCATCAGTAGAAGAAAAGCTCACATATGACTGCTGAAGCAGGTTAGACACGGGGCGTGACCTTGTTCTAAGTCACTTTGTATACCTACCTGCAGTTTTCTGTCTAAAAAGTGCAAAGGGTGGCCCTAGCCAGTTTGGCGCAGTGGACAGAGCATCGGCCTGTGGTCTGACAGGCCCTGGGTTCGATTCTGGTCAAAGGCTCGGTTGCAGGCTTGGTTGCAGGCTTGATCCCCAGTAAGGGGTGTGAAGGAGGCAGCTGATCAATGTTTCTCTCTCGTGGAAGTTTCTAACTCTCTATCCCTCTCCCTTCCTCTCTGTAAAATCAATAAAATATAATATAAAAATTAAATAAAAAGTGCAAAGGTTTCCTTAAAGCAGCGGTCGCCAACCTTTGGGACTTCACGGACCACAGGTTGGCGACCACTGTTTTGAAGGAAACGCACAAGCTTTGAAATGTGGGATCTTTTTGAACACATATTGGTTATACTGGGTGCCAGTTATTCCTGTGAACTCAGTCACATGACCCCAAAGAACCCACCTTGCCCTCACCACTCTTACCTCTCTTCCAAAAGCAGCCCCATCCCAGGGAGCGGGGCTCCCAGCACTGGCCACCGTGTGTTTAAATGGTTCTCATCGACTCGCTCATTTTACTAGATCTTGCTAATTATGTTCTGACTCCATTGAAATTTAATTTGAGAACCAGGAATTAAACGAAGTCACTGCTCCCACGTTCTTGTGGGTCATCTTTGAGGAATTCAAAGGTGAGAGCAGCTCTCCTTGCCCTCACCAGACCCCTCCCCGCTCTATTCCTGACAAGGGACATCTGTTTGTTTTCATGAAGGTGATGAGGTGATCACATTGAACATGATTAAAAGTGCCCCCGTGGGCCCCGTGGCCGGAGGCATCATGGGGTGCATCATGGTGCTGGTCCTCGCCGTGTACGCCTACCGCCATCAGATTCACCGCCGGAGCCATCAGCACATGTCTCCTCTAGCCGCCCAAGGTGAGCTCACAGGGAAAGAATCTCAAAGCTCCCACAGGGGCGGCAGCCTCCGCAGGTGCTTCCAGGGCCGAAGGATGGTGGCCCATCATGGGCCTCTGAGCATTGATAAGAACAGGGCTGCACTTCCCGCCTCTCCAGAGGGGGTGCAGAGGGCCCCCGAGCCTGCTTGCTCCTCTAGCCCCTTTTGAGTCCCTGGGAAATTCCTGGCTCCTCTCCCTTACGCAGCATTCGCCCGCCACACCTGCTCTGGAGCAGGCCAGCCAGGGAGCTGGAATGCCAAGTGGGAAACGTTCTTCTTCACCCATCTCAGATGTGTTGCCCTTGCTGTCCCCAAAACACTGGCCAACACAGAGGCCCCAGATCACTATGGGCAAGAACAGGAGCCATTCTGTTGGTGTTACCTATTTTATTATATATCTTGTGAATGAACACACATTCAAAGGAATAATCACATCTCCTAAGACAGGATAGGTAAATGAAGCCAGGTATAAAATGATTAGTTTGTAATTACTGCTTCCATACTAAGAGTTAAATGTGGTATCTGTGTTCCTTTGCAAGGGACAATACCATTTAAGGGGCCACACACACACACACCCCCGTCCCCAACCCATTCCGTAAAGCCCCCAGGGGTATGCTCACCGGGCTGTATGGAGCTGAGGCTGACCTAGCATTCTTCCTGGACCGGGTCAGGACCCACTGAGCTCGCCTGGCAGCCAGAAACACAGGGGCGTCGGCCTGTTTGACCGTGGCCACAATCCTGATGGGGGGATCATGGGGTAATGCTGCCCAATTCAGTGACAGGGCTCGGCACCAGGCTCTCCCCCCTCGGTAAGGTGGGGTACACTGAGGGCGGCTGCCATCCAGGGCTGCCTTGTGCCTGACCTTTTATACGATTGTGTGGCACCATTTTATCAACGCGGTCGGCTGGGGTTTGAGACCGTTTCCTTCTGTTTTGGGTGTCTCAGCAGAGTTAGTCTCTATCACCTTTTCTTCTCTTCAGAAATCGGTGTCAGGTCCAATGGTTCACTTATTCTTCTTCTGATTCCTGTTCTCTCCTCTATTTAAAAAAAAGGGGGGGGTATTCATTTTTCTTTTCCAAAATCGGGTTCCTCTTGATGGAAGGCTGTCACCCAGCCATCCAGCGAGCCCGCTGCAGGGTATGAAAGTCGTTGGTTTTGTTTGATTAAATAGTCATGTTTCTCTCTTTCTAATGATGGGGAGAAATGTCAGTGCGTATGTCCAACCTGGAGAACGACAGAGATGACAGGGACGACGACAGCCACGAAGACAGAGGCATCAGTGAGTATCCCGCTGCCTCGCGCAGAGGTGTCAGCAGGAGGCTAATCCGGAATAAATATTCCTTTTTATATCCTCTTGGCTCGTATTAAAATTTAAGAGGCTTTGACATGATGAGGTCTTCTCCCATTTTCATTAGGAATACGTATAGGTGTTTGCTTTGTTTTAGGAAATCTCACAAGCTTTCATGATGTTCTTTTTGGAATTCATTGCTTTGGCCTCACCCTTCCATTTCTTTCTCCTCCTCATTACTGTCCAGCATAGTGTATTAGAAAGGGAATAGTCCCAAATGCATTTTCTTTAATCCCTAAACTAATGTACACAACGTGGGGAAAGGGGCAGCTCTTTACTAAAAGTGAACTCCACTAGTGTTGAGATACTGTAGGCTTCAACTACTTAGAGCAGGGATGGGGAACGTCTGGCCCTCGGGCCATATAAGACCCACAAAATCATTCGGTCTGGTCCTGCCGAGATGTTAGGGGTGAGTTACTTAAATGTTTGAGCAAGGATAGCAGGCTAATGTTTAAGTTGATAGTTTTGTATGGCCTGCAAATTGATGTTATAAATAACCAGATGGCCCCTGGCAGAAAAAAGGTTCCCCACCCCTGACTTAGAGCCTGTCTTCTTGATGCCCGTGGAGATACCTAGGTTCCCTGCCCCAGTTCTAAAACCAGCTCCCCTACTCTTCAGCTTTAAAAAAAAAAAATTACATGTCCTAGCTCTCCACAGAGCAACCCCAACATGCAAATGAGCCTGTTCAGAGTAAATGTCCTTGATACAATAAGGACATGGCATAGGCGTGACTCGCTGTCCTTGTCTTCCACAGTCAGCAATACTCGGTTTATAGCCGCGGTCATGGAGCGGCACGCACACAGTCCAGAGAGGAGGCGTCGCTACTGGGGCCGCTCGGGAACCGAGAGTGATCATGGTAAGGTCTCGCTTCCTGCGCCAGGGCCTGCGGGGCCCGGGGAACCCCTGTGGGCCAGTTCTCATGCCCACTCTTCTCTCTCCTTCCTGTTCTGTGCTCAAGGCCATTATTCCGACATGATTTTCCAAAAAGACACATTCCAACGTGACACTGTGATAAGCGCCCAAGGGTGGCCTTGCGTGTGTCCCCGCGCTCCCGGGCCCAGTGAGATGAACTCTGGTACACAGGTGGCTGCCTAGGTTTTCGCCCTGAATAATGTCTGAGTGAAAGCTTCTCCCGCCCACGTGACTCTCAGTAATTAGGCAGCCTAACTAGGTCCAACCGCCTAGTGTTGCTAGTTGGCAAACACCAGCATCATCAAGGATCTCCCAGGCACGTACGTTGGGGACAGGGCAAGAGTCCATGCTGTCCTCTGGCATTCCCCGACCTGGCCTCCCGCCCTGCCTGGGAGGCTCTGGGCAAGTTTCATTAAAGAGACAGCATTTACTCTGGGCCTTGACAGGTGAGGAAAGGGCATTAGGGACAAAGCGACTAATGGGCACAGTCCTGGTGTTGTACAGAGCCCTTGTAGGATGCTAAGGTCGGCTCCTGGCTGAGTAGTGAAAAGGTGCTGAGTGCCAAATGAGCCAGGAATTTGTACCACTTAGCTGCTCAGCTTCCCGGCCTGGCGTCCATGTGGCTGTTGTCATAGAAAACAGCAGTTTTTTATTTTTCACACAGCTGTTTAATTCTCCAGAAATACTTATTTTCTCCCCAGAATCAGGTGGGTTTTTTTTAAATCCATGAATAATGCATTTAGTTGACTCTGCTTTCTGCACATCTATCCTGAAAAGGAAAACATGTCTTCAAACACAGTGCTCCCACACCTGGTCTGAGAAATGCAGGAGTGGGTATTTGTCAAAGCAGCCGATCTGGCCTTTTCCCTGACAGCCAGGTCCTCAGACTCCCTTTGGAAAAGAGGAGCTAAAACTCTGATTGTAAATTGGAGACTGTTAATTTGAGCTTTGAATGACATTGTTCCCACCAACGAAACAGAAACATGGCGTTTCTATGGAGAGTCAACGCAGAACTTAAATTGTTCTACTTCTTTGACTTTCTGCCTTTTTTCCCTAAAAACCTTTGAACATTCTGTAAATGCATTCTGCCAGGCAGTTCTGTGCCTCTTCTCCTTTGAATAATAAAACAGGTTTGAGGCTACTGAAGTTCAACTGAAATAATTTCTTATTCAGCAGAAATACTGAGTCTTCTCCCTCCTTCCCTCCCTCCCTCCCTCGTCCTCTCTCCCCTCCCTCCCCCTTATGCTCCCCCAGTTGAAATTACTTCAATACTAAATTGGAATTCTGAGTGACGTTGAGAATGTTCCATTAGCTCTCCCATTGTCTTAGTAAAATGGCATATGAAGCAACCGCTTAGATAAAAGGAGTGGAGCAGTGTCAGTATCTGAAAGCCAAGGAATCCAGCTAAGGGCTTGCTTGCTTTCATTTTTCACAATAATTGGAGCCCTGTTATCCCCAAGGAATAAAAAATAGTTTCTCGTGCAGACAGAATGCAACACAAAAAGAAGTGGGAGACATTGACATTCCACGTAATTCCAGATGCACTACCAAATCAATAGCCTTTCACTGCATGCTGTCATATCCCCGCACCCGTATGGTGGGTCAGTAAAATTGGTGGCATTGAGTTAATGTCCCTATCATGCATAGAAGATAAAGCCATGTGTCCACATTAAAACAAGGATCTACTAGTAATCTAATTGTTTTGTCAGCACGCTTCTAGCTCATCTTTATTGTCCTAGATGGTGACTGTATTGCACATGCTATTTGCTAGGCATGGTGCTGGAGGCTGGGAGCGGGGGGAGTTAGAGAAGGGGAGGTGTCATTTATGTGATCCAGGCAGCGGTGATGTAGAAGGCTTACAGGAGAAGGTCAAGCAGAGTTCACTTGGGATCTCTCCGCTCCTCCTCATTACAAGTTGTGAGACTTAGCGAAGCTACTTTGGACCTCAGTTTCTTAATTATTAAAACAGGATTAGAAATTCCTCGCCAGTGAAGTTATGGGGAATAATGAAACAATGTATGGCTGACAGGAGCTCAGGGTTGACCTCCCCACCTACAGACCCACTCTGCCCTCAAGCAATTTACAGTCCAGGAGTAAACAGTAAATGAATGCATGTTTCCCTAAGACTGATAAAAGACTGACTATGACAGCTTCCTTAAAGGAGTGGAACAAAGAAGAAGAAGGTTAGATATTCCTCTTTCATCTGCAGGGAAATCATGGAAGACCCCAGGGGGAAAGTGATGTGTGCTGGCTCTTGAACTGGTAGGGTTGTAGGACCATGGTTCTTTGCTACCCAGGGAGCATAGTTCCACAAGAGTTTGGGGGTCTGATACACAAGAGAAAACTCAAAACAGTAACACAGATACACTTGACTTTTGTGGTACGGTTCAGACCTGTGATGTTTCTAGAATTCAAATGAAATGTTACCAGACAAACCTTGGAAACTTTCAGACTATGTTTTTTATTTAGAAATATTTAGTGTAACCAACGGAGTTCTGTATTTCAAAGGAATCTCATTTTAATTTTTGTATTTCAATAAAAAATCCTATTCAAACTAAGAATGGTTTCTGAAAAGTGAAATCATCTTTGTCAATATTCTGAGATCTCCCGGAACAATTGTTTTCAGCACTCAACTATGGACTGTTACTGCCACGAGCAGGTTAAAACAGTTACTAACTACCTGTGCTTCTATTATATATCTGCTTTGCCCATTATTTCTCTTGAAGCTATCATGTTTTATCTAATCATCTACTGGCTTTTCTTTTCTTTTTAAAGATAAAAACCACCAATAATTTGTTCCTTTTGAATCTGTTCTGGTTACCATCTTATTAGGAACTTTATGTATATGTATATGAAGCAACATTTTTTTTCTTTTTAAGAGGGAAATTTTCCCCAAGTTAAGCAAATTCCAAAACATTCCAAAGGCAAATGCTGAGCCTTGAAAATCTGGTCAAAACCTATATAGTGCAGCAGACCATTGTCTAGAGGTGCAGGTACTGTCTTGCAGTTACTCTCTGTGGCCACCAGATGGTGAGTGAGTCCCTGGAGAGACCTAACATCCTTAACTAACCATCAAGAGAGGTTTCTTAGAAACCATCAGCTAGATATACAAGCAGAATACCAAAGACCAGAAGCTTAATCTTGACTCTTCTGTTCTTAATGGACACCTGACCTCCTTCCTGAAACCTTTTTCTTGATTGAGATCATCTTTGCAGAGATTTCTCTGCAGATGCCTTTGGACAGTAAAGAATTTTTTCCTTTGAAAGTATTGGTAATTATCCTCTGTGTTGTAAATAGGGCTCCCTCCGTGAGTCAGACTGAGTCTGTCTTATTCATCACTCTTCCCTGTGCTCAACGGAGTTGCATGGCACCAAGTGAACAATTAATTTGTTAAGTGAGAATATGTGTTTGTCTTTCTCCTGCTTGTCCACAACTTACTTCCTCCCTGCAGGTTTTTATTAATTATTGAGATAAAGGGAAGCCTACATTACAGAGGGGTTGAGCAAGTGAAATAGGATGGCCCCACAGTGAGCTTCTGCTGGGGTTCTCACCAGAAAGCATCAAGAGAAATGGGGGTGCCCCAAGTTGCCTCGGGGACACCTGCACCATCCCCACCACCGTGGGTCTGTGACCAGTCAGGCTCAGAGCATCCCTGGACCCTAAGTCAGAACCCCTGGGCAGGGCCTGGGGAATCCTCGATTGTCTTCCTTATTAGATAAGACTGTTGAACGTCACCACCGATAATTGCGGGAAAAAAATCATTGATGCCTTTGTTTTGGGAATATAATACATGATTTTTTTTAATTGTGTGAGTATTATGTTGAATATTAGAAGTACGAAGATAAATAAGTTATTGTGTTTTTTTAGAAAGAATTTGCTAATGGACAAGACAGCCTTATACACTATTATAACATGGTGAAATCTAAGATAGTAATGTACACAGAATGCCGTTTAAACTCACAGAAGGGACACTGGGCTAGTGGCAGGGGGTGTTGGTTGGGGATGCTTCCAGAGAAGACCCTCGAACTGAAGCCTGGAGCAAATAGCAAGAGGAGGGAAGGGGAGCCAGGCAGACGGACCCTCTGAGTTTTATATCATGAATGTGAAAGTGAATTATCAGTTACTGTGGGTGTGTGCCAGTGACCAGAGACAGAACGCTCCCAGGAGTTTGTGGAGGAAAGATGAAGACAGTGTAGCTCTAAAGGTTGGCCAGAAGTAATCAGCATAGACACTGCACTTTGACTAAAACCAGGTTTTCCACTTCCTCCCTTCTATGTAGAGCAAGTGGTGATGTCAGCATATGTAGCACTTTGTAACTGAGGTTGGGAGTCTATCATCCAGTCTTTTTTCCCCCCACCACAGGTTATTTTTTTTAATATTTTTTTATTGTTGATAGTATGACAGATATTTTCCATTTTCTCCCTCTTCCCCTCCTCCTCCCAGCCCCTACTCCCTCCCCATCTCACCACCCTATTGTCTGTGTCCATGGGCTATGAATATAAGTATATAAGTTCTTTGGTTATCTCTTCTCGTCCCCCCAAACCCACATTGAGATATGTCAGTCTGTTCCATGCCTCCCTGCTTTGGGTCTTATTTTGTTGGTCAGTTCCTTTTGTTCATTAGATTCCACAAATAAGTGAGAACATATGATATTTGTATTTCTTGGTTTGGCTTATTTCACTTAGCATACTATTTTCCAGGTCCATCTATGCTATCCCAAAGGGTAAGAGGTCTCTCTTTTTTATAGCTGCATAGTATTCCATAGTATAAATGTCCCACAGCTTTTTTATCCACTCACCTACTGATGGGCACTTGGGCTGTTTCTGAATCTTAGCTATTGTAAATAACGCTGCTATGACCAGGGGTGCATATATCCTTTCTGATTGGTGTTTCTAGTTTCTTGGGATATATTCCCAGAAGTGGGATCGCTGGGTCAAACAGAAGTTCTATTTTTAATTTCTTGAGAAAACTCCATACTGTTCTCCACAGTGGCTGCACCAGTCTTCATTCTGCCATCCAGTCTTATAGTCTAGACACAGAACTTCCAAAGCTGAAAAACTGAGGAACTTGCTCTGGCTCCCAATCTCTTAGTCTTGGGAGAAGGCATCACAATTTCCCCAGCCTCTGAACCTAGAAACCTTGACCTTCTCCGAGAGGTAATAACTCCTTTGTCACACACACACCAGGTGAGTCCCTTTAGTCACCAAATCCAGCCCACTCTGCACTTGAAGAGTTTCACGAAGCGCACGGCTGCCCCACGTCAGGTCCTCACCATCTCCTCGGGCTGACACGCCTGCCCCGTCTTCTGAGCGTCTGATTGCTCTTTCCTTCTGTCCAGCCTCCTCATTGCCACAGGGATCACCTTAACACACCATAAGTCTTTGCCATTTGCCTCCCTTGCCCATTTCTGAATCCTAACTCGTAGCTTCAGCCAGCCTTGCTGATCTGGTCCCAGCCTCCCTGTCCAGCGGCATCTCCTCCCCCACACCAGGCTTCTCGCCACTGGCCAGTCCACTAGGGCCATTCCGGCTGCTCTGTCTGCATATGCTCGTCTCCCTCTCTGTGGCACATTTCCTCTGCCCCTTCCTTTTCCTAATAAATCCCTCCTGTCCCATGAGGGCCACCTGGAGTGTCACTTAGTCGGGTATCCTAAGGTCTTTTCAAAATCGTGTATTGTCCCTTCGTTTTCTGTGCTTTGGCATGGCCTTCATAATGTGACTTGAACTCACCATCCCAGCTTCTACCTGCCCTGTTCTCCAGCTACCTGCTGGCACTCATCCTAGCCACATGGGACGGGTATATCCTTAGGTTTCCACACCTCTGTGGCTGTGCTTACCTGTTCTTTTGCTCATATCCACTTACCCAACTCCTGTTCATCCATTTAAGCCCAACTGAAAGATGAGTTCTTCTGTGGAGCTTCCTCATTCCCCCAGCCAGACGCAGTCATTCCCTACTCTGGATTTTAACTACACCTCAATGATAGCACTTACCATTATCTGCATTGCAGTAAGCCTAGCTTCATGAATATCTGTCTCCTGAATCTTTAAGGATAAAAGACATCTCTTATGTATGTTTTATAGTCTCCAGCCCCACTGTGGTCTTCAATGAATGAGTAATTGAATTGAGTTATGTTTATACTTGTTTGATTTCTCAAGCACTAGCTTTTGAGCTCCTTGTACAAGGACCAGGTTTCCATCTTGGTATCTCCGGCAGGGGCCTAGTAGGCGCCTAATAAATATTTGTGGCATTGGACTGACTTAACTAATTGTCATTTGGGAAATGTTTCATTGAGGGCAGAGAATTGCCTTTCTCACTTCTGCATGAAGCACACATTTTCAACCACCGACTATTCCGGCTTGGCCGTATGCAGGCACATCAATTGCACAGCCACAACTGTGACTAGCGCTGCCCACGGGTGAGTGCTGATGGATGCTAACTGTAGATGCAGCAGAAATATTAATGAGCTGTCACTTCTCAAACATTTTAAAGGGGATTTTTGCAATATTTAAAAACATGCCAGCGTTCTTGGAATCCTTTGATCAGCAAGGGTATTTTCTTTTGAAACATGTATGACTTAGAATACCAGAAGAAATGAATCTTTAAATACAGTGGGCCAGCGCCCACAGAGAATAGTTGACTCCTTTGCTAGCTCCTGTGGGGGGGTGTGGAGTTGGTACTGGAACCTCAGGCAGGTTCGTTAACCTTTCTGATCCTTGCTTCCCTCGCCTATAAAATGGATATTAAAATGCCTGCTTTGTTGGGATGCAGGAATGACATGACATCCGTGCCTGCCGTAGAGCAGGTGTGCAGATACGGTGGCAACTGTTTTTGTTCTTACTGTTGCATCACATTCAGGCATTTTGAAGCCCAGCTTTGCCCACCGGTCCCCAACTGATCTGAGACCTGTTAGGGTCTTTTTCTTAAAGCTGCCTTTTTAAATATATATATATCTCCTGGTTCATAGGCTGATGCTCAACCACTGAGCCATGCCAGCTGGGTGAAGCTACCGTTCTTTTTCTCTTCCTTTAAAATAAAATAAAAAAAGCCTTCATCTCATCTCAGGGAAAAGTGTAGGAGGGAGGAGAGTTCTCCAAATGTCACTGGCGGTTATCTATGCATCAGATGGGATGTGAGATAATTTTGGTTTTATTTTGTTGATATAAGGAAAGGGTTCTTGCATATATATTTTTTCTGATCCAGACTTCTCAGTTGTCTGAAATGATTAGGTATTTCTTGGGTAATTGTTTTAAAAAAATAACAGTCAACACAAGATCTCTTTAAAATAAGCACCTGGCCCTCTGCTGACAGCCTGCAAGGGTTGGCACCTGCTTAGCACAAAGGTAGGACCGCCTCCTGTGCCCTGGGGATCGGAGGTGACATCTCCTCCCTGCGTCTGGAAGCTCCTCGAGGCTTACTTGTTCTGTTCATTTCCTAGGCTACAGCACGATGAGCCCGCAGGAAGACAGTGAAAACCCTCCGTGCAACAATGACCCCTTGTCCGCAGGGGTCGACGTGGGGAACCACGATGAGGACTTGGACCTGGACGCCCCGCCGCAGACCGCGGCCCTACTAAGTAACAAGTTCCACCACTACCGCCTGCCCCACCCCACGCTCCATCACAGCCACCACCTCCAGGCGGCCGTGACCGTGCACACCGTGGATGCGGAGTGCTAACCACCCCACACCTCCGTGAGAAGACGGGAGCTGGGAGGTGCAGGGCGCTCCGGAGAGGGAAAGAACCAGCCTAAAACCCACAGCAAGAAACCCCTTGCCTTTGGGCTTGGTCCAGAGTGATCGAACTCATGTCCTGCCTGCGAATCCATTGGAGAAGGAGAGAAACAACACAATCGCACTTGGGAAGGTGCCCGGCTGGTTCTGCCACGGAGGGGAAATTAGCCTAATAAACGAGCCGGCCGTGCCCCACACGGAATGGAACTGAAGGCAAACCTCCAAACACAGAGACGGAACCTACACAGGAAACATTGGGAGCCTTCGTTAAGCTGAGCCAGAGGAATGTGCTGAGGAGCCAGAAACACTCGGCTCTCCTTAACGTGATGGGACCGGGCGAGAGAGAAATGCGCCCCAGCGGAGCCGGGGGATGCGGCACGGCCTGTCCGGGGAGCAGCGTGTGCGCTGAAGACTTCACTTTGCTCCTCGGCGGTACCCAGACACCACGATGGCCGTAGGGGACTCGTGTGAAGCTCTAAATGATGCATCTCAAGATTTCTAAGCAAAGGATTATTTTTCTACTATTTATTGAACTTGCAAACATTCTCAAACTTTGGGGGAAAGAAAAGGAAGCTCAGGAGAAGTTTCCAGCAGTGATCCCTAGCTGTGTTGTGTGTAATGAAGCGGTTCTTTGACTAAGGAGTTCTATTTCTTATTTAACTGATCTCACCACCCCGCCCCACTCCAGCAAATGGGAAAATGAAGAAATCTTTCTCTCTGACATGTTTACATCCATTTCCTTTAGACCATCATTTCATGGACACGCATACCTTGGTTTGTAGTACAGTACAGTATTCTTTCTCTGGGCTTGACAGAGGTGGGGAGGGGCAGAGAAATCCAAGAAACTTATAAAGAAAATTGTGTTCCTTTTTAACACATTCCCACTCCCCATGCAGTGCTTTTCTTGGGTTTCTAGGAAACCTCCTGACACAACCCCAGCCTCCCGGCGAAGGGAGGTTGTGTTTCATGCTCCTTGTTTCAGAGACGAGAAATTTGAAAATGTCCTATTTCGATTCGGAGAATATTGAATGCATAAAGGAAGAAGTTTTTAAAATTGGAAATTTGGATTGTGCGTGAGAGATTTCTTTTGACATCATCGTTCAAAGCTGCTGCCGGGTATGCAGGAAGTTGCCCGCCACGCTGCTTCGTGACGTACTCAGATGGACCAGATCAGGCTACGAGAACAGGGCGTTGCGAGTTGAAAGTAGTGTTCCAATGACAGTGATGTATTTTAGATTCACCCGTTGTGATTCCAATATGATATAAAGACATTCTTGCACCGTGTGTGTGGTAAATCTCCATTTATGTGTAGTTGGGAAAAAGTCACTGAATAATGTTTTCATGATAGGGTATTATGATATAATGTTGTTGTTTTTTTTTTAAAAAAAAAAGGCTCGTCCGCAGTACCGGAAGCAAACTACGTGTGCTATCAGGAAATCCGTTCGTACTGTGTATGAAATGGCAGTCTAGTGGAATAAACTGTATGAATGGACAGTGTTCATGGTTATAGTGATTTGTTCATGTACCACTGCTCGTGCCTCCAGGCAAGGTGCGTTCCCCCATTTGTGCCCTAGCAGATGGGTCGCCAGGCTGAAAGCAGGCCTCCTTCCTCGGCTGTAGTCAAGGTCAGGGGCTCCTGGACCATCTTGAATATGCAAAGAAATTTTAAGAATGCAATGGGATAAAATAAGAAGCCAATATTTTAATGTGTGTGGGACGTAGCTCCCCTTCCTGAACACCTGAGTCAGTGTCGTTAATAATGAATAAATGGTTGTTCTTGAACTGCTGGAGAGAATGGATGGCTTTCCTGACTTCCCGGAAAATTAAAACTCTCCTTGGAATACTGGGGTTGTGTGTTTTTTCTAAAGTGAAGAGCCTTCGTGTTATGACACTAGTTTCTTGATGGGGAGTGAGGGGGAAGGGAACTTGGTGTTTCTAAGAAAAGAATCACAAGACTTAGAGCTAAAAAATAAAAAATGGTACAGCCTACTCAGACATAATAACAGAAGTGCGTTTTGTGTCTTTTGTGATAAGAATCTCCCTTATCCTGAACTTTAGGGGGAAACCATTGAATTCTTATACCTGAGTAAGAAAACATAACTGTGTTTTACAGTTCCTGTGGAATATAGGACACCCAGGGCTGTGAAGTTTGAATTGGGGTTACCTTTTGTCTTCTTCCCTAAGGGTTGCATATAATGTTGTTTAGACATTTGTTGTTTGTGGTGTTGTTATTTAAAAGGAATAATGTGTTTCGGGAAACTTTTCATGGTGACCAGTATTACAGTGGGGCCTTGACTTACGAGTGTCCCAACTAACGAGTTTTTCGAGATACGAGCCGTCTCTCGGCCGATTTTTTGCTTAGAGCTGCGAGCTAAAATTCGGGTTATGAGCCAGCTTCAGATACCCCACCGCTAGTTGGCGCAGTGAACGTCACAGTGAACGCCACATCAGCCCAGCATCACGTGTCTCACTCGTTCACTTTATGATTTGACATACGAGTAATTTGAGTTACGAGCTCCGTCACGGAACGAATTAAACTCATAAGTCAAGGCCCCACTATATTTCCTTTTGCTGCCCGTCTCCCCCGCCCCCCAAATACCATGGCTTTGTTACACACTAGTCTTCCCTGAAACCCTGGAGGGAAGTCTTACGAATGCCTTTTCCTTCACTAATTCCCATAACCAACATTGCTTGTCAGTGTTGATAAGCACCAAGAGCGAGGGGTTCCAGGTCATTTTATGTAGCTAGAAAAGGAAGTTTCTGGCCGGGTGATGTGGCTCAGCAGTTGAGCGTTGATCCAGGAGCCAAGAGGTCACCAGTTCGATTCCTAGTCAGGGCACATGCCTGGGTTGTGGGCTTGATCCCCAGTAGGGGCCGTGCAGGAGGCAGCCGATTGATGATGTTTTCTCTCCATCAGTGTTTCTCTCTATCTATCTCTCTTCCTTCCTCTCTCTGTAAAAATCAATAAAAATATATTAAATTTTAAAAAAAGAAAAGGAAATTTCCTATTTGTGGCCCCCAAAATCAGGGTTCAGACGCATACTAGTTCTCATAGTCTATATTTATCTATTTTCCAGATACATTCATTTTACATTAGCTTTTCCTCCTCTATGGTTGAGTTAATTTGAATGCTCAACTAAACTTCATTAATGTTTTTCTTTGAAAAACTTTGTCAGATGTATTCAGACAGGTCTACCAGTATTTTGCATGTCAGTGTGACAGGTGTGTGTGGGAGAAGTCCTGGAAGATTACTTAAGCTTGCCTCCGTTTGGCAATGGACTCCTCTAATGATTACAGTGTTTAAAATGTGTATCTGGTAGAATAATCAAAACAGGCCAGCCCAGTCTCATCAGTATCCTTTTTGGTCTGTTTCTGAGCAGAGGAGTGGTGATTTTCCTGGCTGCCATACAATGCCACATTCAGAAGTTTTTTCTAAATTGTCAGGGGAGAAAAAGAATCAGGTTGAAAGATATATTTCTATGGCTATTATTTATAACTATATAAGAACAAGAATAGTCCTTTCCCTTAGAAAAATAGTCTAGTTGAGTCTCTAAAAGAGTTCATATGAAGCCCTGGATGGTGTGGCTCAGTTGGTTGCGTGTCATCCTGTACGCCAAAAGGTCTCGGGTCCGATCCCCAATCAGGGCGTATGCCCAGGCTAAGGATTCAATCCCCAGTCGAGGTATATGCATGAGCAACTATCAATGTTTCTCTTTCACATCAATGTTTCTCTCCCTCTGTCTCCCTCTCCCTTCTTAACTCTAAAATCAATAAAAGCATATTTTTTTAAAGTTCATATGAAAATGCAATGGGAACACTTTGTAAAGTATATGATTGTCTAACCACTATGCTATACACCTGGAACTAATACAAAATAATATTGAATGTAAACTGTGTTTGAAAAAAATTTAAGTTAAAATAAAAAAATACAGCCCTAACCAGTTTGGCTCAGTGGACAGAGCATCGGCCGTCGGACTGTAGGGTCCCAGGTTCGATTCTGGTCAAGGGCATGTACCTTGGTTGCGGACACATCCCCAGTAGGGAGTGTGCAAGAGGCAGCTGATCAATGTTTCTCTCTCATCGATGTTTCTAACTCTCTACCCCTCTCCCTTCCTCTCTGCAAAAAATCAATAAAATATGTTAACAAAAATAAAATAAAATAAAAAAATACAGCCAATGTCCAAGCCAATATGAACTAGAGGCTCATGACTAGGGTGATAAGTAAGCACACTGGAGGACCAGAGGGCCAGACCTCACTTTCTATCAGCACAAATGGGTGAGTGGGGTTAAGGAGCCTGGCTACAGAATGGAGTCGCATTTGAATTGAGACTTGCTAAGGTGAGAGGAGCAGTTGTATCTCCTAAGAGTTGAATAGAACATATAAGTAGATTTTTTTTAAAAAAGTGTGAACAGAAAGCCGCGAGAAAAGAAATCCTGCCATTTGGAAAGATTGGGATGGAACTTGAGGACATTATGCTAAGTGACATAAGCCAGACAGAGGAAGACAAAACTGCATAGATTCCATACTTATGTGTGAAATCTAAAAAAAAAAAAAAAAAAAAAGCCAAACTCACAGAGAGTAGAAAAGTGGCTACCAGGGGCTGGGGGTGGGGGAAATAGGGAGAGGTCTCTTTAATAGCTAAAGTGTGTGTTGATATATATAGATGTTCTTTGTAATGCAAAATTAAATTTCTGGAGTGTCAACTGCAGCCATGAATTACTTACAACATATAATAATGTATACAGTACTTAGAGTAGTAGATGAAGCACACTGATTTTTCCAAAATACTTGCTTAGTCAATTAGTGCAACACTTTTTAAAATTTAGGTATAATTGACATACTATTTTCAGTCATGCACCCTAATGGTTTGTACATGCGTATATGAATATTTGTATGTATTGCAGAATGATCACCACATGAGTCCAGTAAGCATCCATCACCATACAGAATTACAATTTTTTTCTCGAGATAGGAACTTTCAAGATTCGTTCTCCTAGCCACTTTCAGCTATGTAACACCGTTTTTTAACTATGGTCACCATGCTGTACATTACATCCGCATGCCCTCTGCATTTTATAACTGGAAGTTTGTACCTTTTGAGCCCCTTTACCCATTTCCCCCATCATGCACTCCCCACCCCAGGCAACTACCAATCTGTTCTCTATATCCATGAGCTCACTTTTTTGTTTGTTTGTTTTTTGAGTACAACAATTTTTTAGTATATTGTGCTAACAATTAATACAATATTACATGTTTGGAAGTTATTTAATGTTACCACTGACAGAAAAATTCTCAACTTCCTAAAACGTAGTTTCAGTATATAGGCCTTTAAAAGGCTACCTATATTTTATTATAACAATTTTATGTGACATATATACACATCTAAGCCAGCAATTAATTCCTCTTGGCTAATTTAAATGTGTAGTTACTTATCCTATCTAATAAAGGAGAAACGTGGTAATTAGCGTACGACCGCTACCCTTCCCATTGGCTAATCAGGGAGATATGCAAATTAACTGCCAGCCAAGATGGTGGGCGGCAGACAGGCAGCTGGAAGCGAACATGAGGCTTGCTTGCTTCAGTGACAGAGGACTCCAATGTTCCCCGCCTGCCTTGCTGGCCTCTGAGCTTGCAGTTTGAAACTGTTACAAATATAGAAGCTAAACAAAACCCCAGAAACCTGCTTTCAGC
>NW_006297573.1:2716846-2719331 GCF_000327345.1 Myotis davidii
TAATATGTAAATAGACTAAACGGTGGAACAACTGGTCGCTATGACGTGCACTGACCACCAGGGAGCAGAGGCTCAACGCAGGAACTGCCCCCTGGTGGTCAGTGGGCTTCCACAGGGGGAGCACTACTCAGCCAGAAGTTGGGCTCATGGCTGGCGAGTGCAGTGGCAGTGGCAGGAGCCTCTCCCTCCTCTGCAGTAGCGCTAAGGACTCCTCAGGGGATGTCTGACTGCCGGTTTAAAAGTTGGACATCCCCTGAGGGGTCCCAGACTGCGAGAGGGTTCAGGACAGGCTGAGGGACCCACCCCCCAGTCCAAGAATTTCATGCACTGGGCCTCTAGTCCAATATAGTTTTTAAATAGCATTTCTTTTGAAGAAGGAGCTTACATGTAGAAAGTTTTCAAATCTGACTTCTTCTGAGACCTATTGTGTTTCTTTGACACTATTCCCATTCTGTTTGCTGCCTGACTAGAGTGTTTTATGTAACACTATACCCACCAGGATCACTGTCTTCGTTCTTATGTTGGCCTGGTGCTTTTAGAAAAAAATAAATAAGTTACATAACAAAAAGCTTGGCTCCTCTACAGAAGTATGTTCCTGACTTTCAGGACTCCTTGGCAAGCCTTTATCCAGACCCAGTTTACTCTCTGGTACATTCTCCTCAAAATCTGTTCCCAGACGTTTCTACATTGTCCAGCCCGCATCCCTCCCTCGCGGTTGGGCAGAAGCCTCACAACGCTTGTACCTCTCATGACAAAATTGTGCTCCCATATCCTCTATCTCTGAGTTCCTCCTCCTCCCTAGAGCCAACTGGTAGACTCTGGTCTTGTTGTTGCATCAAATACACCTGCCCTCAGTTGTGGCTCCTTCTCTTGGAGCTGAAAGCACTCAGTTATCCCCTTGCCTACGGTTTTCCCCTCAGATTACTGTTAGATGTTCCTCTGTCGTCCTGGATCAACATTTTAACATTGTAACTTTTTTTTTTTACATTTTTAATCTAATAGCCTCTAGACCTCATCCTGGCCTCCTCGTGCAGCCTCCTTGCTGCTTGCCCTCCCCATGCCCTCATCCTTTGCATGACTTCAGCTACAAGCTGGAGAAGCGCTCCTCCCTGACTCTCGGTGCTCCCTCTCCTTTTCCTAAAATCCTGGTCCCCTGCCTAATGTATACAGACATTTCCCACGTGGTCCAGCACCAGACATGCCATCATCCCTGGAGTCACTATCATTTCTAACCTGAACCAATGCAGCAGCGTGTCCATTGTCCTCCCATCTCCATTCTTGCCGCCTCCCATTCATTCTCCAAATAATCTTATTTTTATTGAGGTAAATGTCACGTACCAAAAAACTGACCATTTTTAAATATGCAATTCAGTGACATTTAGTGCATTTAAAATGTTATAATACCATCACCTCCGTTTAGTTCCGAAAGATTTTTGCTGCCCCAGAGGGAACATCTGTGCCCCAAAAGCAGTCACTCCCCTTTTCCCTATCCCCTAAAAACCACAAATTTACTGTCTGCTTCTATGGCTTTGCCTGATCTGAACATTTCATGTAAATACAATATGTGACATTTTGTGTCTGGCATCTTTCACTTAGCACCATCAATATTATCGCATGTTTCAGCATTTGACTCCTTGTTCTGGCTGTATAATATTTTATTATACAGACATACCTCATTTTCTTTATCCACTCATCACTTGTTGGACATTGGGGTTATTGCCACCTTTGGACAATTGTGTATAGTGTTGCTTTGAGCATTTGTGTACAAGTATTTATTTGAATGCCAATTTTTTATTTCTTTGGCTATGTTGCTAGAAGCTAAATTGCTTGGTCATGTGATAATTCTATGTTTAACATTTTGAAGAACTGCCAGGCCCTAGCTGGTTTGGCTCAGTGACTAGAGTGTCGGCCTCTGGACTGAAGGGTCCGGGGTCCGATTCCAGTCAAGGGCACATGTCTGGGTTGTGGGCTTGATCCCCAATGTGGGGCATGCAGGAGGCAGCCGATCAATGATTCTCTCTCATCATTGATGTTTCTATCTCTCCCTCTCCCTTCTTCTCTGAAATCAATAAAAATATTTTTAAAAGAAAATAACTGCCAGACTATTTTCTAGAGTGGCTGCACCATTCTGCATTCTCACCAACAATGCACAAGAGTCCCAATTTCTCTACTTCATTACCAACACTTATTTTCCTTTAAAAAAAAAAAAAGAAAAAGAAGAAAGTACAGTCATCCTAATGGGTGCGGATTATATCTGACAGAGCAGTGTTCTTTAAAATGTAAAATTAAAACCTGTTACTTCTTACCATGCTTAAATATTTTGCCATTGCCCTCACCCTCACGTTGCCCTTAGGATAAAGTCAACCTAACCCCATTTTACCCTCAGTCTCTTTCTTCTTTTAAAATATATATTTATTGATTTCAGCGAGGAAGGGGGAGAGAGAGAGAGAGATAGAAACATCAATGATAAGAGAGAATCACTGAT
>NW_006297573.1:2719522-2723214 GCF_000327345.1 Myotis davidii
TCTAGTCTACCTCAAGGCCTGTGCATGTGCTGCTCACTCTGCCTGGAATACTTCCTCTCCAAGCCCACCCCTCCCAGCCCAGCCCTCACATGGTCCTCCTTAGATCTCAGCTTCGATGCCACTTCCTCAGTGACTACCCACATGGTGTTAGCTACATCCCTCTGTTAGGGGAAAAAGTTATTTAAACCCAAAACTGACTATGGCTGCTGCTGCCCGCTAACAGAGAGGGCAGCATAACCCTTAACGGGAAACTTCATCTTACGCTTACAGAGGGAAGACAAAGGCGGAAACTCTGAATCCTCTGCCGGTTTTTCTGTGCTGAGAACAGATGAGACTAGTCTGTGAAATTGATCTGCACAATAAACAGGGGTAAATGGAGCTTCCAAAAGGACCAGGAAAGCAAGATACCTGGGGAGTCTTGAGGCAGAAAGAAGACAACAAAGGTAAAGGCTCTGGTCCCCACAGAGAAAGGTGACCAGCAAGTCCTACAAGGCACCAGCTGGCAGGAGGCAAGGGGGTGTCGGATTTCAGTCTGGCTATTGCACTCCCACCCCCTCTCCCCGCAGCTTCACTGGAGTTTCATGGACTTACGCGTCAGTGAGTGGCTTCAGGGGAAATGGAGGAGAATGAACCAAGTTAGGACAGGACAGGACAGGACAGGAGAGAAGGAAGTAGTTGCAGAGGTGAGAGGCAAAGGCAACAGTGGAGCGAAACAAAAACTCAGCCACAGGTTACAAGAGCCCCCAGAGATTCCCCGGGATCTTGGGAAGGACATTGCATTTCCCACAGGACGTGGGACGAAAGCTCCAAGCGAATTTTATTGACATCTCCAAGACAGCTTGACCTCCGCTGACATCGCAGCACCCGATAGGCCAGCAGTTCTCAACCTGTGGGTCGCGACCCCTTTGGCAGTCAAACGACCCTTTCACCGGGGGCACCTAAGACCATCCTGCATATCAGATATTTACATTACGATTCATAACAGTAGCAACATTACAGTTATGAAGTAGCAACGAAAATAATTTTATGGTTGGGTCACCACATGAGGAACTGTATTTAAAAAGCCAGAAGGTTGAGAACCACTGCAGGCGATCCCACCTCGCTCGCTCGCTGTCGTCACATCTCAGTTCTTGTTGTATGTCTGCCTTCCAGGCCAGAACTAAGCTCGCAGTCGGGCCTCTGTCTTACCTCACACAGCGCCTGGTGCCTCCCACAAGCAGGCACTTACAGATACTTGCTGAGTGAACAGACTGTTTTCTGACCAGCACTTAAAGTGGATTTAAAAAAAGGAATAAAAGATACTAAAATGGGATAACTTCATATTTTTTATTTAACACCCTTCCCCCCAAATGGAAATAGTTCAAAATTCAAGATGCCTAAAGTGATAGGAATAAGTTTACTTGTTAAAAGATAGGAGGAGATTGAGATTTCCTTATCAGAATGTCCCATGAGCACATCAAAATCAGCCCATCAACTACAAAAATACCAGAAGGAAATAAATCCCTCTGCTTATGACCTTGGAGAAAGGAAGATTTTCTTCAACCCGAGAAAGCAAAAGTCATAACTCAAAGATTGGTCTGTACTACGAAAATAACCAACAAACACTTAATGCAAAAATAGAACAAAGGCTTGGCACTGCCAATAAGAATACATAACAAAACTAAGCTATTCATAATCATAACCTAATAAAGCTATCACGTAAAAGAGGAATTACCCAATAAAAAAATCAGCCCAGGAGCTCCTTAGTGAAAAAAAAAGCAACAAACGGACAGTAAGTATATGAAAAAATGTTCCACCTTTCTAGAATTAACAAAGCACAAATAAAAACGGGTAAGATTCCTCCCCCCCCCCCCATAGTTTTATAACAGTCTAAGCCAGTGGTTCTCAACCTTCTGGCCCTTTAAATACAGTTCCTCATGTGGTGACCCAACCATAACATTATTTTCGTTGCTACTTCATAACTGTAATGTTGCTACTGTTATGAATCGTAATGTAAGTATCTGATATGCAGGATGGTCTTAGGCGACCCCTGTGAAAGGGTCGTTCGACCGCCAAAGGGGTCGTGACCCACAGGTTGAGAACCGCTGCTTCTAAGCAATAGTGGGGGCATGTAAATTAATATTGGTATTTTGGCAAATCTACGGAAACTTAAATGCCCAACACACTGACTCAGAATTTCACTTCTCCACGTGTATCCTACAGAAATGCCTGTGTGCGCAAGGAAGCATGACAAATACGGTTACTGACGCAGTTGTTGAAATGGAAGGTTTGGATACTATCTCAATAATGACTAACTAACTAAAATGTGGAATATCCAGGTGATGAAACATCACGCAGCGGCTCTAAAAAGAAGGTGGATCTCTGTGCACAAACACAGTCGTATCTGCAAAGACATACTGTTGAGTTTAAAAAGCCGGTTGCAGCCCAGCTGGCATGGCACAGTGGTAGAGCATCGACCTATGAAGCAGGAAGTCACAGTTGGATTCCTGGTCAGGGCACATGCCAGGTTGCAGGCTCAATCCCCAGTGTGGGGGCATGCAGAAGGCAGCGATCAATGATTCTCTCTCATCATTGATGTTTCTATCTCTCCCTCTCCCTGAAGTCAATTTAAAAAATAAATAAAATAAACCATTCGCAGAGTGATATGGAGAATGGGATACCTGCCATATGTGGGTACATGAGAGCATAGGACGGGGAGAAAAAGACTCAAAGGACCTGCACCAACAGATCCCAGTAATTATCTCCAGGAGGTGAGAATAAAGGGCAGAGTGGCCCAAGGAGAGTCGCCTTCTGGTGGATGATGTTTAAAAGTTTTGCAAGGCAAAATGTAATTCTGTCGTTTTTGTACCATTAAAATAATTTAAAATTAGATGCACCAGGGTAAGAATCTACACAGCAATACAAAGAAATGAACTACTGATGCACAAAACTTCCTGGATGAATCTCACAGACAATAGGCTAACAAAGAAGCCAGACATGAGACTGCATTCTGAGTAAGTCCATGGAGATCAAGCTCTAGAACAGGCAAAACATCTGCATCCAAAAAAAATCAAAGCTATGGTTTCTTCTGAGGGTGGGAAGACTGGTGAGGGACACTATGGTGATGGAAAGGTGGGTCATGTGGGCAAATCCTCTTGTTAAAATGGCAGTTGCGGTATGTCCATTTCAATGTATGTAAAGTTGACCTCAGAAAATGAACAAAAATAAGCGTCTAGTTTTCTGTCATGGTACAATGTTTACATTTTCATTTTTCCCCAAATTAATCAGCCCTTCCTCAAACATGTGCAGCCTCTAGTTCCCTTCTCTGCCATCCTCTCATTGATTATGTCACCCGAGCTCAGCCAGACCCCACAGGACGATGGCCAGGCAACTCTGGCCACACGCAGGAGCGTGGTGCACGGAGGAGAGGAAGGTGTTACACGTGTTCACTGCAGGTGGGTGGCAGGTGTTTTTATCTGCACAGAATGTGTGTTGTGTTGCATGGCCAGTCCCATGACGGGGACCAAGGAGAGGAATTGTAGTCATTTACTGGGCTAACTGATCGGCCTGTGTTTCGTGCTCAAGAATCAGTTTACAGAGATGGGAAGCAGCATAGGTGAATAGGAAAAGGACACCAGCTCAGCCTTTTAATTATGGAAAAGTTGGAAAGGGCAAAGAAACAGAGCAAATGGGCAGCAGGCCTGGAGGGAAAG